>NC_046657.1:43249574-43250710 GCF_010883055.1 Belonocnema kinseyi
TCGATGGCCTGGATTGATTATCGGAAAGCTTTCGATTCTACATCCCATAGACTTATCATCTGTCTTTTGGAAATCTTAAAGGTTCATCCGCAAATAGTTGAGAGCATAGAGAGATTGATGCCGCTTTGGTAAAGCAGATTTATTATCTCATCTGGCAAAAATCGTGTGACAACTAACAAGGTCACGTTTCAGAGAGGTGTCTTTCAGGGCGACACCATGAGCCCACACCTCTTTTGCCTTACATTATTGCCACTATCTCTAGCACTGCGCCATTCCGACGGGTACTTGTGCGGCAAACCTGCAGATCGAAAGTACGAGGTCACTAATGTATTTTACATGGACGATCTTAAGATCTATGCTAAAAACAGAGAGCAACTCCATCTAGCTCTGGGGATTGTCGAACGATATACTAAGGAAATTGGAATGGAATTTGGGTTAGACAAATGCGCCAAGGTTTATTTGAAGCGAGAAAAACTTAATGGCATCCCTGAAGAGCCTGAGCTGGTTGATAGAAGCGCCATACGACATCTTTGCGCGCCATACGACATCTTTGCGCTGGAGAGACTTATACATACCTGGGCGTGCCACAGAGCCGCATTCAGGATGTGACATCTATAAAGGATCCTCTCCGAAGCAGATACAATTCGACAGATTTGGTGTTCCGAACTGTCGGCGAGGAACAAAGTATCTGCAACGAACAGGCTTGCCGTCCCTGTACTACTCTATTCATTTAGAGTAGTTCCATGGACGAAGAACGAGCTCAGATCTCTTGATATCGGGACAAGAAAGGTTATGCACATGAACAAAAGCATGCATCTTAAGTCTTCCGTTTCGCGACTGTACATCTCACGCCATCAAGGGGGTCGCGGAATATTGAGTCTTGAATGTCTTCACAACAGGATTATTCTGGGTACAGCACATAGAGTTGCAAATGGTAGAGACCCTCTTCCTAAAATGGTCAGGAATCAAAAAGAAGTGGACAAAGGAGCATTTCTATACAAAGCAGCGGAAGAGGCTGCTGAAACAGTCGGGCATGACTTCAGTATTAGGGGTGAGCTAAATGCATCAAATCTAATCTATCTCGAGTACTCACTCCTGAAAGCCCGGATTAAGAAAGCACAAGAGAAAAACTTTCG
>NC_046657.1:43250810-43253059 GCF_010883055.1 Belonocnema kinseyi
GAAAACATAAGATCAGGCTCTCATCAGCGTAGAATTCACACCTGGATGGTAAAACAACTTCCTTCTTTTTTCTAAACATTTACTTTTGTTATTGTTAAAGTTTATTTGTCACAATTAAAACATAAGGTGCGTGTCCTTTACAAAATGATTATCAATAAATTTGCACATATTTTTGTAAACAGATAATTTCGGTCTAATCATTTTTTCCGTATTCTGCTTGGTTTGACTGCGAAATGAAAATTTTTTCATGCATAATGTGATGTGGGATCCATATTTGAATTTTCGATATTTCTACAAAATTTTAAAATTTGTTATTATAATCCTCCAGGTCTTTGAAAACTAAACGTTTTTCGTCTGTTGACTTTTTAAAATTTCGTGCGTTGTGGGTTTCTTATTTAAAAAGACCATTTAAGATAGGTGAAATAGAAGATAAATTTATTTAGTGTCCAACTTACAAATTTTATTTGTACATTTAAGAAAGATAATTTTACGCAACTTTCGCAATTTTGACGATGACAAAATTAAAGTTTATAGGACTAATCACCGAGCGGAGAAACAAGAGACGACTTCTCAATTAAAGGAACAGTCTTCATCTGAGGAACATGGAAAAAATTAGTCTTTTTGCCGAAGCCTCCAAAAGCCCAGAGCGCGGAATTCATATAGCCTGTAGGTTTTACCGGTAGATATTAACTAGAAGCAATTCGATTTTTAGATCCTTCTTTTAGACGAGGGCAATCAATTTAGAAAAACCAATCAAAGTCGCAGTCAAAACGCGACCTACTTCTCGACTTTTCCCATGTATCTTTGAAATCTTCTACTCTCAGACTCGTGGTCATCTGCACCCACTTGAGATTTTGAAGAAACGCGACTTTCGACACTCAGGGTTTGGTGCAACGATTCAGATGATCATAACTGTCTGAGCAAGTAAAGAAAGGTTTTATAATTCCTGAGTATAGACTGAGAGATTACTTTATGTTAAGTGAAACTCTCTCGGAGCTCACAAAAGATCCGAAGAATTTTTAATTTTCTTGCTAATATAAAGTGGAAAGAGGACATTTGAAGTATCTAAACTGCAAATTTATAGTTTACTATAATTCAAGATTTCCTGCTTAAATCTTGATGGTAAGGCAGCCTTTGCCTTTAGCATACGGAACGGGTTGGGTTTTTCGAGTCCGTGACAAATCCCCCAAGCATCAAAGCTCTCGCATAAAGCATTAAGTAACCAGAAAAAGCTTCTACCAATCAGAGCGCAAGATAAAAAATTTGCCGTTTCAAAATCAAAAGAAACACCCTTTAAAACAATACACCATCCCCACCTTACGACAGTTTGCACAACTCGCGCTTCGATTAGTGGAAGCTTTTTTAATATATTTATCACACATATGCAGGAGCTTTTACGCTTGGGAGATTTGTTACGTATTCGGTTTTGTATATTTCTCCGACTAAATGAACGCAGGTGCGCGCTTGTTACCTTAGAACGTCTACTGTTACAAGAAGGTACTGTTTGTACCCCGACTTATTTGGTGTCGTAACCGAGGAAAAAAAACGCGAAGCACCAGTATCTTATTGAAAATGTGTGTCTAAACGCATACAGAGTTTTGAAACATTTAGGCACTCCGTAGAAAATTATTAGCTTTCCAGAAAATCTGAAATGTGAAAAATATATTTTTTCCAACGTTTAATTCAACCGATAAAATCAAGAAAACAATCATGATAAACCATAATGACTTTTTAATGTAATTACTAGTTATATATAAGATGTGAATCCGAGTTCGGATACATAACAAATTACTTTTTAGTTTACATGTTCTTAAGTGAAATAATAATATAGGGAAATGTAGGTTAAAACTTTACACAGGGTTTACATGCAGCAATTTATAACTTTCACTGATTGGGCGGCGGGAACCTACTATAGATTCATCGATTTCTTGTCGGGTCATTGGGGCAACCGTGCCGTTGATCATGTTTATTTTTGCCCGTCTAGTAGTGTGCTCATAATTACGGTTTATGCTAATTACGGTGTGCTCATAATTTACGGTTCGCATCGGCCAAAGCTCTCGCTGCATTATACACACAATAATTGATAGCCCAGAGGTCGGATTCACCGGAAAAATTCCCACGAAGCTCGTCATCCATTTCAGCCAAGCCTTTAGGCTTGAGAGAAACCTTGGTGTTGATGTTTCTCCGGGTCGTAAAGCATCGCTCTTCATCTATTGGATGCCTGCCCGCGGTTGGTCTTAGTGTCGCCT
>NC_046657.1:43253159-43276992 GCF_010883055.1 Belonocnema kinseyi
TTTTTCTATTATATGAATTATCCAACTAAAATTATGAAATTTATACGAACTTGAACTAAAAATTATTAAACAATGAATGGTGGTATTGGATTGGGTTGAAGAATTTTTAACTTTTAGGATTATCGAATACTTCTAAAGTCAACATTGTTTTACTGGAAAAGTTTAAAACATATTTATCTCTTACATTCTCAGTTTCTGAAAAAAATTCTTTGCATTTTTATAAACATTTTTATACAAAATTTTTATCGTCACATTACAACTCCAATAGAGGCTTTATAATTTAACAGAGATTTAAACAATTCACCTTCAACCTAATATTGACTAAAAGATAAGACATCAGATCCATGTTGAGATAGCCGATCTGTATCTAATTTCTGATATCCTCAAAAATGCCCTCAGAATATCATATAATACAATATATATAATTTTATTTAATAATATTATATTATTAATCTAGTGCAATCAATACGTTTGTTCAGTTCACTAGGAATGATAATAAATCATATCTTTGGGAATAAAAAATAGAGTAATGACAAAAAGAATCGTGATGATTTTTCTAGTTTCAGTCGATTGGGAATACGCACAGAAATATGAATTCGCAATAAGCAAACAGATTAGTGGGGAAACTTTTTTAATATTATCTTTGTAATTATACTGTTCTAATATTATATTCACCAATGGAATAAAGGATGAATGCCAAGTTGAAGAACAGATCATAAACGATCATCATTTTGTCCGAGCAGATTTAAAAACTTTTTTAATTATTAAGGACGAAGTTTCTAAATATTGTAACTTGTAATTATTCTGAAGCTTTATTATATATTACACCATGTATCATCCAGACGATATCTTATACATAATATACGTCAAGCGTATTCTTCTCAGATATTTGCATTTCATTAGTCACTAACAATGGAAAAAAGTCGTTATTAAATCATTTGAAACTGATATCGCAAGTCATATATATTGTAAGTTCCAGCTTTTGACAAAATTAACTAAATGAGTTAATTTAATAACCGGAATCTTAAAATTAATAGTTGAATAAAAAAGGGCTTCTCTTAGAGAAAGAATCAAATTCTCTTTATATAAATAGAAATTTATTAAATGAATCCTGAGCTTTTCTATGTATACATCTGGGTTCTAATTCCTGCTATAAATTTCGCGTAAAATATAAAATAAAATCCGTAAAATAGTATTCTTTTAGTCTCTTTTACATTCAGCATCTCTCTAATATTGATTCAGTTACTGAAATTTCCGCTTTAGAGTTTCTCCTTATGATACTGCATTATGGTACATTGTCACTTATCGGTTGCACGGGAATGGTGTCAGTTTTAATGTTTTCAAATGTTTAAGGTAGCCCTGTCGGAACGAATAAACGGAAGGGAAATGCTACAGCGTAAACTTATAGTATCCACATACTATTCTTTCCGTATCATGCAACAAAAACTTTTTTAAAAATCAGTACAATGAACCTTCAATTTATTGCAATTTGGATTCTACGTTAAAATTACCCTGAGAAGGTCACGGAATTGTTTTGACTGAATTCGTGCTGCTTTAGCTTTTCAATAAGTTATAGAATTAAGTTTCAATTTTCTTGGGTGAAGAATATTTATGTCTCGCGTACTGAGAATTCCGGTGTTGGTGGTATCATGTTTCAGCTCGATCTGAGATATAGACTACACCACTAGTCGGGCATATATGCGTGTGTATTCATATTTTATATGATTGTATTTAGCTTTATTATGGTTCTAAACTACATAAAATATAAATACACTCATATTGATGATCGGTAATGCGTTCTTTTACAATCGATGGCATTACACTGTTTCATATGACATAAGGTAAGTTGCGCCTAGTTTTAGGCGTTACATAGAAATTATCAAATTTTTGGGATGTAACAGTGTAGATGAACCTTCAAGCTGTCCAACAGACAGATGATAAGTCTGAGAGTTAAATCGGAAGTTACCTGGCAGTAAATTTAAGTTTAAGACTTTAAATATGAGGCGAATATGATGATATTATCAGTATTATCAGTATCAGGGCAAGAATATGCTGCTTAATTGACAGCAGCTTTGACTTGTTCAGTGTATGGTTGACGGTCCTCCATTCTGGGGCAAACTTTCGAACCCTTTCCGTGAACGGCCTACCTGATGTTATTTAATCGCACACTGAACACGGGACGCATTTTGTCTTGCCCATTCAATATTCTTGTTCAGTTCAGGCATGCATCTTTTAATAATTTAATTCATTTTTGGTTTTACCCTTAGATGTGAATCAGATAAGGCTCTCGTAGTACCATAAACTGAATAATGGATGGCTCAGAGGTCGAACTTTTCCAAGGTATCCTCACGAAAGGAGGCATCCATTCAAATTGGAGCTTGGAGCTTAGGAGGAACCTGTATGTTGATGTTGCTCCTCGTCCTGAAATCACTATCAAATCTCAGAAGATGCTTGATTTCCGCAGTTGGTATCAATGCAGCTTTCTCACCTTCGTCTATAGATTGTTTATGTAGCGGTAGAGGAAGCGCTCTGCACACATTTCCTGTTTTTAAGAGGTAGGTACGCTGATGTCGCAATGACTGATGCGAAACCTGCTTAAGCTTTGAGTGTTTCTGGTACCACAGAGAACGCATAAACGCCATAAAGCCTTCTCTAACAGTTATGATGCTGGTGTCGTAGCAGTCTAACAAGTAACCATTGTGTTGATTTGTTCACTCAATGTATGCATTTTGCCAGCACATTGTCGTGTTTCAATCTAAATTAATTTTAGCACCCCGAACCCTAGGGTGATCGGCATTGTTTACCGACCCATTGTCGATTGCTTTACGCGTTTTTTCATTTTAAGCCGCATTTATGACTTTTTGGTGGTTTTCTGGTATCATTGTTGTTCCCACGAACAGCTAGGAAAGATTCGTCCATCCTTGTAGAGCCACACATGCAAGTATAAGGCTGCTTACTCTGAGGGGTTGTCCGGTATAACATAAGTCATCGTTTAAGACACCTCGCCCAGGTGCCATTCAGCATTCGGCATGATTGATACGCCCAGCTTAGGAGCACTTATATTTTGTGCTTTCATAAAAATACTTTCGTGTGCCCTAAATGATTATAATTCGAGAATGGAATTAGGGAAAACCATTTTTTCAATCTATTCCCCTTTTCCTATGTTTATTTTCAATAAAATAAAATAAATATTAATATATTTAAAAAATTGGATTTTGGATAAAAATAAGAATATTCACATTTAAACGGTCACCCTCGCTTCGAGAGAATGAAACCAAATAAAAATCTGCGTACAACTATGTCAAACGATTCTCGTAAGTGTACTTCCCACCGTTATTCCAATCATAGGGTAATTATAATAACAGAAGAAAAAACGTGGAAAGTGCAAAGTGAATTTTTACTTGGAAGATCATGTGCGGATAAAATATTGAGTTTAGGACAGTGCACAGAAAAACTTTTTACATGGTCCGGGGAGGTGCCTGAAACGTATAGCAATAAATTATAGTTTTTATATTTCAAAAGAAATTAAAATGACGCATTAAAGATACAACATCAAAATCAGATGGAGAAGATATCGAAAACATCCAACGAGTATAGAGGGACATAAAGATATATTGAAAGTCATGATGAAAAATTATCTTATTCGAGAAATAGACTTATCGCAATTTAGGTTTATATCAATTTAACAAAACGAATGCATAATTTCTTGATTCTTCGACAGACAACTTCATTTCTTCAGTAGAATAAATTGCTAATATGATGCCAAAACCTCCTGTTATAGTTCTTTGCAGTTATTTTGGACTATTTGCTTTATATTTTGACTTCATTGAATTGCTCTGCTGCAAGTAGACATCAAGTTTAGATTCGGTTTTGTTTTGCACCAGGAATACACCAACTATCTCATTCTGGTCATTACACTTCACGCCACCGGTCCTATCTTGACTACGCCGAAACTTTTCCCTGCCAGGTTCTGTCTCGATAGACAGTCCCGTACAAAGAGGCATAAGAAGGACTTGTACTTATAAAGACACCGTAGTATAAAACCCTTAAATATTGTGTTTTTTTCAGATTCCAATGGGAACATTTTGTGGTGGTTGTCCAAATTTGGTCGTTAGATTCTTGGTTTTATTTTCAGGAATTCCTTTCATCAATTTTATTATTGCACTTTAAAAAGGAATTTTACATTGGATTGCTTCCTATTTAAATATCCTAAATTTTAATGCTTACAGCTGTGCTCCTTTCATTTTATAATTCGTCTAGATGAAAGGGAACTTCTTTCTATTCTTATTTAAAATCGGGCGTTCTTGGAGCTGAGATATCAGTTTCCTTGCTGATACTATACTGGGTTGCTACGCTGGCTTGTTTCTTTGTAGACAGGCCGTTGCCTCGTTCGTCTGTTTGCGGGCCTTGAAAAAATTCGGGAATCTTAGAAAACGAAGACTTTGCGTAGAATAGCGGCCACTCAATTCACAAACTAGTTTGAACCTTAATTTATTTACTTTCTAGAATTATCGGGTCGTCCGGAGGTATATCCGGAGTTTCTCGGTCTTTTGAATTTCCGTAGAAATTCTCTTATTTCCAGGATTTGTCGTAGTGATGCAACTAGTATGAAATATAATTTTTAATAATTCCGTAAAATTCAAGGATGCCAAAAGTTGATCCTGACGGGATCTTCAAAATGTTCACTGGTAAATAATGAACGTTTATTTGGTACATGTAAATAAACTGCGGACATCAATTCAGGACGTATTTATTATTTCAAGGCTAGACGTAAGATTAGGTCGCTTGTAACATTACCATAAAAGGAAAAATTAAACAGTTAAATTCAATAAAAATTGTAGTTTATTTAAATTTTAGGAATAAGAATTCGATTGTAATTATTTTTCGTTTAAAAATTCCATAGGATATCGCAGCATGCTGATTAGATTTATAAACTATCCACGATTACTGAATTGTCCTCGGTCGGGTCTCGACCTGCCACCCTAAGGCCGTTACTACTTGCAACTTTACTTTAAGTTGAACCGTAATCTAGAAAACTGAGCTCCTGAAAGATATATTTAGGCCAAGTTTGAATTAAATTGTGCATAAAATTAACAAAACAATCGCCTTACACCATAATGGCTTTTAAACCAATTACATGTAAAATTTCACTTGAACTGCGGTTCACAAACCATATTGTTTTTCAGTTAACATTTTCTTGATTCAAATAATAATATAGATATATGCGGGTTGCAACTTCACACAGGGTTTACATGCAGTAATCGTACTATATAATTTTCTATGATTGGACGGCGGGCACCTACTACAACTTCATCGACTTCTTGTCGTGTCATTGGTGTAACCGTGCCGCTGATCATGTTTATTTTTGCCCGTCTGTTACCGTGATTATAATACATGTACATTCCAGTGAAAGAATTCCAGGTCTCCAGTATTGCAAAGACGTCACCATCAGATGCTGATAATATAATTTGTTCTTGGATCGGCATAGGTTCATAGTTATTATATCCCGTCCTTAACTTCATCCCAGTGTCGGAAGGAAAAGTGTACCTTCGAAGTTCAAATATCCGGTGCAGATTTTTATGGGGAATTATCCGAATAAATCTCAGTTTTTCAAGTCCCCATCCACAACCGTCCGGAGAAGGAAGTTTTATAGGTGGAGCTATGTGTCTGGAATTAGGATGAGACACGACAGGGGGAGATGTGGACCTGGCAGGAAGAGGAGAGTCGGCAGGTGGATAATTTAGGTCAATCTCAAGTAAATGATTTCTTTTCAAAGAAGAAGAAGACGGACCGCCACGAGGAATATCAGGAATATGGTCATCATTGGGGAGACGATCCGACTCCGAACTGGACTCTGCAATAAGAAAGAGAAAACTACATTTTTGTGATATTGTTATACCGTCAACCTCTTGTTGAAATAGTGTAGGGCAAGACCGATCACATGAGGTTGTTTTCCTTGGGTAACTTTTCGGAAGCTGAAGAAAGCAATCTTAGGTCCATTTGAGAAAAGTATTAGGAATACGAGTTTCATAAAAGTAAATAAAACTACTGGGTTAGAGGAGAACCACCCCTAAATTGTTTCTCAAAAAGTGTAAAATATGTAAGAAACCTCGAAAACCGAACAGTTGGTGAGTTCCTGGCGAACAAAGATTTCGACGCGCATTCATTTATTTGATTGCTTTTCAACGTGTATACAACATTTTCCCCTTATTCGAATAGAATATTGAGGGAGCGATACTCCTCCAACACTGTAATCCCATCTGGAGTCCAAGAAAATTCATTCTTATTTTCACAAAGAAGCTAAATCTGAAGTATTAAGGATTCACGCGTCAAAGAATTTCGAGTAAATACACTAATTTTTAACAGACAGTTAAATATTTGAATACAAAGGATAAATTCTGAATCAAAAACGGAATAGTTAAATTTACATTCAAAGAAATGAACTTGGAACTAGATAGACGAAGGATTATATTGGATTGGATTGAAGACTTTTGGACTTCTAGGATCAACGGATGCACCTTAAGTCAACATTCCAACACTAGAAAAATTTCAAAACATTTTAACAGAAGCTGCAGCAATTCACTATTGTTAGAATTTCTAAATCCGCCATTTTTTATTTTTTCTGTATTTTGAACTTCAAGGATCATCGGATAATTCTTAAAGCCACACTTCTTTCAGCTGTAAATTTGGAAAATATACGACGCCAAACTGCATAAATGAACCATTTTTGGAATTTTTATTTAACCTCACCATCAATTTTTGAAATTGTAGACATATTTACCTATCAAATTCTAACTTTCTGTCTAAAATTTTTCTATTTCCAGATTGATTTTCGTTCTGTATTTTTATCGTAAAATTAAATCTATATTAGAGATTATATACCTTAATAGGTATATATTTTAAAAAAACCTTGATATTAATGTTGACTGAAAGATAAGATTTCAGATTCATGTTGAGATTACCGATCTTTATCTTATTTCTGATAGAGAAATTTCCTCAGAATATAATATAATGTATTTTAATGTCATATAGATAATATTATACTATTAATCTATCGCAATAAATAAACTTGTTAAATTCACTAAACAATATAATAAATCAAGGCTTTCAGAATGAGAAATGTAGTCATGATAAATAAATCGTTTCACTTTATCTATTACCGGTCGATTGTGAACACGTACAAAAAATATGAAATCGCCATACTTAGATTCATTAATTAGAAAACTTTTAATTTCTATCTTTTCCCACTGAACACAGAATTTGGCGACGTCTTTGCGACATCATTAGCCATTTAGAACTGATATCACAATTTTTATATATTTCATGCTTATATTAAAATACTTTTCTGTTTCATATATAATCATTCAAAATGGAGAGGCGCAAACAATTTTTTCCATTCGTCTTTTCCTATGTTTACTAATATTTTAAAGAAATTGGATTTTGGATTGCAAACGAAGAATTTTCATGTTGTAACGATCATCCTCACTTTTAACAATAAAAAAACTATAAAAAACTGCGTACCAAAGTGTCAAACGAGTCATTTGAGTTTTTTTGCATTTATTTTTCAATTTCTTTTGTGAAAGCGATAATATTCATTCTTTTCCGTAAGAAAGGACTGTCCATATACCTCCAATTAGTTTCGCCAAATAGCATCTAAACTTTATCAGCGGGAAATTTTACATGTAACGACATTAAACTTCAATTTTTTCTGTAGACTCATTACACATCAATTGACAAAGATAAGATTGTACTCCATATGTTTTATAAAAATAATTAAATTTGTTTATAATATTTAAAAATAACGTTTTAATGCTCTTCGATTAAACAAAAATTTTAATTATATACTACTAAGCTGCAAAGAGTTGAATGTTAACCTTTCATACATTCAACATTGGAAAGACTTCTGGTCACAAACAATAAAACGATGCCATTATTTTTTATGCTTTCTGCTAAAGGATAAGTCAATGCATTCGGAACTGTTTTATATTATATCATTTCATATAAACTTAGGCCTGAAGCAACAAAAGGTGTGATGCATTAAATTTTTTTTCAAAGTGAGCAGTTTTTAATGTGAGCAAATTTTTAAATCAACAAATTTTTAAAATCGTTTCAAGGTATTGATTCTTTCTTTTTTTTTTAATTTTTATTTATGACAATTAAAAACTTCTACTTACAATGCATACATTTTTTAAATGGAAGAATTAAAATCGTAGCTTTAGAAGTTTTAATTTTTCACAGCTGTAACGTTTTCTTCGACCCCCCCTCCAAGAATATTATTAACATAAACATATTATTACTTTCAATTCAAATCTTCTCTTCTATCAATAATTCTTAGAAATATTTAGAAGTAAATTTTATAACAAAGTAAACATATTTATTTGGAAATTTCGATATAAAAAACTGATAATTTAGAACGTTCATTAATTTTGATTTTCCGGTTTTTCTCCAAATATTTTTTGCGGTTGGTGAAAATAAAGAGTTCGAACTCTGAAGCTACAATTTTTGCACTTGAAAAAATAAAATCTTAACAGATAATAAAAACAATCCCAGTACAAGTCTTAAAGTTCAAGAATTTTAATTCTTTTCGAAAATTCTCCATTTCAAATAAGAATTAGAATTTTTGTAAAA
This sequence comes from Belonocnema kinseyi, assembly GCF_010883055.1. Taxonomy (NCBI): domain Eukaryota; kingdom Metazoa; phylum Arthropoda; class Insecta; order Hymenoptera; family Cynipidae; genus Belonocnema; species Belonocnema kinseyi. The sequence goes on from NC_046657.1 coordinate 43,261,788, forward strand.
TCCCCTGTTCCAATTTATAATTTAAATTTTGTTCGAAAATACCTCTCTGATCCAGCTGGAAGTACTAGCTCGGAATTTGTTAAAATTTGGAAATCTCCGGTTAAAGGTCAGCATTATTATTATTCTGGTTAAATTGCAGTTCCAACTAGAAAACTTAAAAGTTTTCCATTAAAATTGAAAGTTAAATTATTTTTATTATAAAAATCATTTTCAACGTAAACGTAAGCAATTTGTTTAAATTTCTTGAAATCATGTTAAATTCTGAACTTAAAAATGGCCATAAATCAGTAAGCTTGAACGAAAATTCGTCTTTTGGGTTGATTATACTATCGATGAACTGAGCATAGATGTCACATGGACTATGCTCTGAGATATCGTTGGTATTGCCACTGAAGTGTGTGGTATTGCAGTTATAGGAATAATGACTGGTGATGCGTGGTGAAATGATGTCATCCCTGTATCTATTAATGAAAACAAGCCAATGCATCTAAAAAATTGAATATTACAGACCTTAGCGACAAAGAGGGAAATAGGCGTCAAAATGATTACAGAGACAAAAACAAGAAAGTAAAAATACTAGTATGAAAAAGTAAGGATAAAATCAAAACGGAAGAATAGAAAAAAGTCAAGCAGTCAAATGCAATACCAGTGGGCACAAAATTTGGCGACGTCTTTACGACATCGTTACGACATCGTTATGACAACTTTACGACATCCTATGTCCATGTCGTTTCGGTGTCTTTACTATATCGTAAAGACATCGTCAGATCATACGACTTATTTACGAAATCGTTAAGACACCTTAATGACATTGACATAGGATGTCGTAAAGTGGTCGTAAAGATGTCGTAACGATGTGATAAAGACATCGCCAAACTTTGTGTTCACTGGGATGCAACAGCATACAAATGGTTCAGCATTCAATCCGTAACAGAAAAAACCAGCGTGCGAGGCATATGAAATGGAATCTAAATGTTTCATAAATTCTCCCATAGATCAGTGGCGGGTAATAGGGACAGACTCACACGCATTCATATGAACTTGCACGCATTCAATTAGCGCTGTCTTAATTCATCTAAATGAGTCTCAATTTATTTAAACGAATAAGAAAACGGGATTCAGATGCATTCAAAAAATGTTAATTGGCCTCAATCGGTGTCAGTTCTATCTTTTCTTTTTGCTGCGAAGAGGGATAGAAGTATAATTTGGAAAGTACTAAAAGAGTACATATTTATTTTCTATTCCTAATCATCAAACTAAATTAATTCTTTTGCCCAAACAATAGTGGGCCAAGTCAAATTTTCTCTGTAAAATAAAATAAAATCCATACAATGTAACACTTTGTATAGATATCTTAGCAGAACGTTGCTTGTACTCATCTGTACATAGAACATTTTTGCACGTACCTCTTGGTTGCCAAGTAAGGGTCAAATAAACTTTTCAAGTCATCCCCCCAAAGCTCAAATTTCTCAAGTTTTGTATTTTCACGTGTTAAATAATCAATTTATGAATCTTCTATGACTGTTCTTTATGTATTTATTTTTAAAGCGAATAATGTAAGGTGAAGTAGATTTAGTGTGTAAATAATTCTATTTTTTCCATTTTGATGCAGAAACTTGTGTTAATGGAGGTGATGTAGAATAATATAAAATCAAGTTACTTAGTCTATTGACACAAGTTTCACAATGTTGCCTTTTATCTCTTCAAATAAAGCTGAAAATATTACACAAACAAAAGCTTTCCATCAAACTTTCTTTTTATCACGTTGCCAATCTCTATAATCATCTATTTATTTATCTAAATCTAAATTGAATTTTTCATTTTTATTAAGGGGGCAGGTACCTTTAGATGCCGCCAAAAGGTCTTTTTTGCAGTTGATTTGTAGGGAAATGGAGACAGTTTTTTTTAAATCAGTATAATATTTATTTAAAGTGAGGTCTGAAGTTGAACGAAAACATCTTTTACAAAAGTCAAAATTGAAAATTAACAAATTTTTCAAACATCTTGTAAGGCATGTCGCTGCTGACGTCGTAAATTGTTTGAGCGATTCTGCCCGCAATTTTCATCTGAAATCAACAAACCAAACATTTTCTTAATCGAGAGGGTTTTTATCGCAGGTAAACTAAAATATTTTCGAAATTCGAAAATTTATTCTTTAAAATAGGCTCCCAACAAAATTACGATTTTCACAAAAAATTTCGTTGTACTTGCCATCAAAAAAGGTCTTTAAATGATTTGTTTTTGAAATCTTCAGTCTATATAGTCTATATAGAACAGTTTTTTATACTCTTCAAAATGAATGCTAGATTATGAAAATCCGTGCACTAGTTTTTTTATTATCACTTACACAATTTTGAAATACATGGTTTCAAGAAAAGCTTCTCTTTCACAATTTTGAGAATTAGCTTTTGAAACGTTGACACGATATTCTAAGGCGATATACCTATCGATTAAAATAATTTTAAAAAATCATTTGTGGAAGTGTTTAAAGGTACCTCCCCCTCAATCAAATAGTATTAAACTATTCATTCCTTCAATTCGAAGAAGTAAACAACGCCGTTATTTGAAATCAAACAAATTTTTATTCTTTTTAAACGTAATTTTACTTTAATTTAAAAACACGAAGTTAAAGAAACGATTTATTAAATTGAAACATAACTTTTTCTCTGGGTGTATATTTTAAGCTCTCCAAAAACTCACCACATGCCAATGTAACGAAAGCTTTCGTAATTGGAATCATCAACGCTCCTACACCTTCTGCCCTGTAAATATAATTTAGATACATTTAAGATACACCTCTTCATAGTACTACAGACCCTATCTTTGTTAGATTAACGCAAGATTTTCAATCAATTTTCTAAGTCGAAAGAATTCACGAAATTAATTTTGAAAGACTATTAACTAGTGAATTACACCCCTATCCCGTAATAATTTTATGACTATGCATAGAATGAAAAAAATTCTGGATGTAACTTGGTAACGAAAAGTTTAGTGAAGGCAAATGTTGGTTTTACAATCAGTACAAACGTATGCAAAAAGAAAATTACAACGGATACAGTTATTGAGACCGAAACCGAAGATTTGTGGTAAATCTAATTGGTCGAGAACCGAGATGCGAACACTATGTTAATTATGAATTCAATGAATGATCCGAAATAAAGGTCCGTGAAAAGCATCCCATTTCATCGCTCCCACTTTTCTCTTCTTTTACAATCCGGAGGGGAAACGGCGCAGAAAATAATCCAACAGATGACGACACAAAAATTGGTTCTGACTTTTCTGTTAATGAACATTGAAGAGTTTACAAAAATAATAAAACAACAATTAGTTTGCGAGAAATTCACAAAAAGTATTTTGAAAAGGATGCAGCCTAGTTAATTTTTTAACTTTTTTAAAGTTTTCTTGTTCTTATTATAATTGGGGTAAGGATGGGACGTAAATGTGTAGCTCCTGGTTGCAAATCAGGTTATAAAAACAATGACAAGAAATCCCACATGTTATTTGTACCAACAAATCCAGCAATAATTAAGCTATGTCAAAGAGCCATTTAAGGGATGACATTTTCTTAAACTATAAGCATTCAGTGTGTGAAAATCACTTTTTTGAGTCTCATGTCATTTGGTGGTCGGAGTATAGAGGACCCGATGGAAACGTCATGTGTAAAGTACGTTCCTTCATAGAGTTTAGTAGTTTATAGTCTGTTCATTTTAGTCATGAGGTTTTCAATAATATAATTAACTATTTAATTCAAAATCTTTAAAATTAAATAAAATGTAATAAAATAAAAACTGAAATAGAAGTGACGTTGACGACGTCACAAGGAAGACTGCATTTTCATTTTCTTGTGATCAATATACTTCAGAACTGATTGCCATTCTGATTCACACCTATTTAAGTTTGAGAATGCGGGAACTAACTAAAAACAAAATGCTTCACACTCGAGAACAAGAAAAGTTGAATGCAGCGAGGAAAAGATTACACGATTAAGCAAGAAATTAATTATTGAAATTTATATATAATGTTCGATTCAATTAAAATAAATACAGTGCACGAAAAACAAAAAGTAATCCCTACTCTTACAGCTAAAAAGAGAGATAGCCATAGAAAAGAAAATATAAAAATTCCTCCAATGATTGAAGACTCAGATTCAAGTTCCGAATATTTTGATTATTAAAAAACAGATTTAAAGAAAATAACATAATAAAATATAACAAAGAAGAATTACAAAAATCCTATTGTGACATGAAAAAAAAAACAAAAAACAAATAGAATTTTTAGACAAAAATAAAAAAGGGGAAAGATTTGATTATTGGACGTTAAATGGGATTTTTAATTTGGATTTTGGTCTAATTTGAATTTCGTAGATTTTGATAAAATAATTCTTATTATTCTTATTATTCTTATTATTATTATTCTTATTATTATTCTTATTATTATAATTATTCTTATTATTAAAACAAGAGAATCTGAAGCCTATTACAATTTAATAAGGAGCCTTCGAATATCAAACCAAAAGTTTTTACTTGCTTTTTCAGACCTTATTTATTAGGTATATAAAATGTACCCGAAATAATAACAAATAATAATAAGTTTAATACAATTTAAATACACCTAGAGTTAACTGAAATACTAATAAAATTCCTCTACGATCAGGAACAGTTAGTTCGTTTTAGAGAAAAAAGCAAGTGAACGAGTATGTAATTACTTATTAGTTATAACAGAACATCTAAAATTATTAATATTCGAGACGTATAAAGGCGAAAAATTTTTACAGAAACGAAATTTAAATATAAACAATATGGACATGTTTACATACGTTAATTCAAAATTTGTTTACGTTGAAAGACACATTAGAACAGAGATTAAAAGTTTGTATCACGAAATACTGAAGCAAAAATGTATTATTGAGCAGCAAGTTATTAAAAATACTTTAAGCCTAGCTACTCAAGCACCAGATGAATTTGCGTTCAATTTAATAAAAGGACCCGGATATATGTCTATTATGGCAGGAGAGGTAGGTCATATAATAAAATGCGTTCCAATAGATGTCATATATAGAAAAACCGAAGAATGTTATCAACAACTTCAAATTAGCAAAGGGAACCAAACTTATTTTCTTCGCCCTCGAACACACATACTAAGGAGTATAGACAGACAGAATAACTAATTCTTTTCTTCCATCCATGTATTTAATTGACACTAAATGGTATGGATTATTACCAAATGCGATAGAATCAAAGGATCCAGAAATAATACACCCTGAAACAAAACCAACTTGGAAATATACTAACTCATCATCATTAGCAACAAGCGGAATCTATTCTCAATCATATTTAGAAAAATTTCAAGATCATATAATGTTCCCAGCAGAAACACCAAAAATTGTAGATACTGTAGCTTGTGGAATCAACGGATAGCCTACAGTTAATACGAAATACTCGCTGATGAATATATTAGATAAGAAAACACTAGATAAGATAGCTCACTCAGCATGGGGAAATTTATGGAATCTATTCATAAACTTTGGCACAGATAGCGCAAGACTAATAGGAATAACCATAATAATAAGAGGGTTAAAACTAATAGCTGATACCACAATACATGGCTACGCCCTACACAATATGTTTGGAAACCCACACTTATGACATACGACTATAGAAATACTTTTATAACAAAATATCTCAGTTTCAAAAACCTGTACAACTATAAGATGAATTAGTATTAGCAAGAGGACAAGTGTTACCTACATACGAAACTTATATTCAACATGACAAAAATTAGATTTCCTTCAAACAAAAATTATTTACTGTAATATTTTAATATTTCTGTGATATTAAACGTCAGAGAATTTTTACGATAAAATTATTTAAGAACGATTCCATTTTGTGTTAATAAAGAAGAAAAAGAATCATGCATTTTCAAACAATTTGAGGTACGAAACACATATAAAGAAAAGAAATTAGCTGAAGTCATTGACCAAGTTCAATTTCATTTATATCACACTAACGACATCACGAACCAGTATCTTAGTAATGAAAATAATTTAATCGATATATTTCAATCAGCCTATTTTAAACTAAAAAGAACAGAAATGCCCTTATTCTGTTAGACAGAAAAAAGCTTTTAGTTTTTCTCACCCATTATCCAAAATCTTACAGAACATAATAGATGAATTAAAAAAGATACCTACTATAAAAGAATATAAACTGAACCATGATCCCTCAATAAAAAGATATCAGAAACTTTCTGCAAAGTGGCTACTTGAAATGAATGAAACTTACGACTCTCTTACTAATTGTTTACAAGGACTAACAGAAACATTAATTTTTAGCACTAATGATATGTGGAGCCCTCATGCATTCTCTAATGCTTTTCTTCAATTCTTTATCCAAATTCTGAAATATAATTCTTCAAACCCATTAGGAAACTATTTGAAAATATTTTGGAAAATTTCTAGAATCCAACATTTCATATTAGAGGACCAATTAATTTTCGTATTGACAACCCCAGATATTTTCAAAGATGACTATCAATCATATAAAGTGCATGCATCACCTATTTTTGAAAATCTCATTAATAGAAATTTAACCCTCACCATTTACATTGGACCTCAAACTTCTATACTAGACCTTTCTAACGAAGAAAAAAATTATTTCTGGTCAGATGAAAACTTTTGCAGTACATGTATGCAAACGCAAACTGATATGATTTGCCGAACAAAACCACCCTCATTTAACGTAAACAAAAATCCCACATGTGAAGTAAATTTACTAACAACCAGTACACCTTATAAATGTCAATATTTTATTAACTTCAGCAATTACCCATTACTTACACTTTTAACCTCATTTTACGGATGGCTATATTTAACTATTTTACCAGAAGGAGTTTTAGTAAATTTTCCAAATGATAAAAACTATGTTTCCACTCTTTAAGGCACGGGAATTTTACAAATCAATCCCCAATGTAAATTATCAGGATACCCATTGATCAAAGGAAATCAATTCAAACCACTTGAATTTAATATTCCAGAACCCTTAAGCTCTATTCCCTTAAAATCAATTGTACCATTTTGGGTAAATTATTAGATAATTTAGAATAAAATATTAAATTAAATTATAACAAAAAAGAAAAATTCAATAGACATGCAATTATCCATTTTTGAAAATCAAATTCTCACTTTAGAAAAAGTAAAACAAGAATTGAATACTTTCATTACATCAAAAGAGAATTGCTTTCATAACAATATGATAAACTTAAAGTGTTGCATAATTATTGCACTAATCTTAATGCTTCTTTCCTTGATAATAATAATAATAATAATAATTTAGTTAATAATAGTTGGTTAGACACTCGGACTTCACCTCAGAGGTCCGTGGTTCGATCCCTGAGCCGGTACCTCTAGAAATTTTTCAATGTACCTTTACCGAGATTCTGGTGGTTCGGAACCCACCTTAAGCTGTAGGTCCCCCCCCCCCATCGTGTACTTGACTGCAACCCAGTCCGTCAATGATGAGGTAAAACCAGGCTTTGTCCAATATGTCTGGGCAGACTGCTCTCAGCAGATCACTGGATTGCATTATAAAAATGTGTCCGTGACTTACGATATATACCGGGACAGCCCCGTTCAAAAAATGATCAAATAAAAAATCCAACTCTAACCAAAAATGCCTTCGACATGTTGGGCAGTATAAGCCTGTGACAACATTTCAACACTGAAATGTTTTTTAAATAATAATAATAATAATAATAATAGTGCGAGTTTATAAATATATGCATATGCTAAAGATGAAAACCAAACAAGAACCCCCTTTAAAATTCGATAATCTCGAACAGATAAGACACTAAAATGAATCGCTAAGAAGATTTAACCCAAAATTTAATTTTGGAAATCGTATCGGGATTCCAGAGCATGTCTACCACACAGTAATTTAAAAAAAACTCTGAATGAATAAAAACGTATAATTTAAATATTTACTTTAAACAATAAATAATATATCACTAAACCAAGCAGGTGCACAAGTTTAATACTGAACACTTAAAATAAAAATATAGTTTTAGAAAAATATAAAAGAAATACTTTCTTTTTTCCGTTTGTTTCAATAAAATAAAAATTAAACCTTACCTCCAATATTTCGTCAACAAGATCGACAAAACGATATCTCTTTTCATTAAAAATGAATGGTGCAAACAAACTCTCTTTAAGTACAGCTTCAGTAATTTTTTTCCCATTGGAAATACTTTTTTCACCATAAATAGCCCAGTCCCAATATTTCTTATCAGGAAATCCTACCTAAAATAATAAGAATTTATTATTCTGAAACTAAAACTTTATAATAAAATCTTTATTATCTAAACTATACAATAATAATAACTCAATGATTTTCTTTGATTCTTCTTTAACTGACCACAAACGATTAAAGGCCACAAAAGGCTTATGTAAGGCCTCAGGCACATCAAGAATTCTTTTTATTCTATTCAAAAGAGGACCACGCATCCTTCAACGTATCCACTCTATTGGGCAAAGCAAAACCAATCCGTTTTCCTAAATTATGGTTTTCAAATAAATCGCTACTCTGACTTCAATGCCTTGGACATTTTTACCCGTCCAGCGGACTTGATTTTCCTCGATCTAAATATATATATATAAATTTGAAATCATTCCTCTAAATATTTTTTTCTTTTATCTTCTCGTTACTTAAACAAACTCAATATTTTATTTTTACTTACATGACACAACATATGTTTTTTAAAATTATCGCAAATTGCACAATACTTTGCTCTATCTAAGAAAGCACCAAGTTTTTAGTGAATCGCGCTATCTCACTTCGAACTTCTATGGATAAATTGTGTTGTTGCTCCTCAGGCAAAAACGACCAGTAAAGTGGGTAATAAATATTTAATCCAGACCTAATTCTGATTGGTTTGAAAGATCCTCCATCCATAAAAACCCTAGGATAAAAAAATCCATCCGGAGGTCTTCTCACATTACAAATTGGAACTAGCCTCATTAAAACCTCATCAAACTTTAACATCATAACTTTAACTTACCATCTTAAGGTTTCAAGATTAGTAGATAGCCAAAGTAAAAAAAAAGAGAAACAAACCAGAAATACCTACAATCAGTTTAAATTTTTTCTTTCCTTTACATAAAACAGGTGGTCTAAATTTCAAACAATTACTGAAAGAAAAACTAACAAAACAAACAAATTTTCTTTCATAGGGTATTCCACATAAATTACAGTAATAAAAAATGGAAACTCCAGGTCATTTTTACTCTCAAGCATTTAACAAAAAATTTTCCCTTTTCACCATCTAAAAAGACTACGAAAGTAACTCTTCCTGTGTAGAAATTGCCCTAATAGTCCCTAATAATATTGGGGCTTTGTTAGGGGCCTCAACAGCTTACCTTTATTGGGGTTGCCCTCATCAGAACCTATTATTGTCCGAATATGGCAACCCTTTTAATTGAGATGAATTCCATAATAAGCCCCCTATTGTGGGCCTGGACAGGATCGCTTTAGACTTTAAAGAATTTGCATGATCAAAAAATTTTTCTTAAAACGAAAAAAAAATGGAAAAATCTGACATGCTAACTCATTTGTTCTAACTGTGCACCACGCAATACAAACTTTTGCACTATTTTTTGAAAAATTCATACTATTTTTGGAAATTGATGAAAATTTTAGTGAATTATTGTTCTAGTGTTACATTAATAGCGGTAAGTACTCAGATTAAAATAAACCTTTTGCAGATTAGCAAAAGAAGAACGTTGTGAATGACGTTTATAGGTTAGGTCATTGTGTCACACACGTGCCACATGTGAAAAAATCATGTTTGTATTTATTCAACTTTGTTCATATAAATTGTATATTATTTATGCAAATTACCTAAAAGGATTTTATTCAATTATTCCTTTTTAACATTTCTATGACCGCTGTCAATAAAAATAATACACTTTTCGATGGCATAACTTATTCACAGATCGCGTACACTTGAGAGTTTATTGGAGCAAGACGTGTTTTTGTTCCGTGACTGTTTTAGCCGACATATAGATATGAGGTAAATGCTAGAACTTTTTTGTCTATTTAATAATTATTTAATGTCTATTTAATAATTATTTAAAAAAAAATACTTTTTCAAAATTTATAGTGCAGTCTTAACCGCAGTCTACGCCGATAAGATAATTTAGAACTCCTTATATTATTCGTTAAAGTGACATGATAATTCGTAATTGCAGCATCCAGAAACTGTACAGAATAGCGACTGTACTTGACAGATCGGTAGATTTAACTTGGTTTTCGGTAAAATATAAAGTTCTTTTTTCTGCGTGTACAATAATTGCGATCATATTTTGTCAATGAAACGAACAAGAACGGCATTTACTTGCACAAAAGGCCCTATTGGGGCCCTAACGAGGGCCCCTAACATCAATTGGGAAATAATAAGGATTCTTGTTAAGGGCCTGAACAAATTTCCTTTGACGGCCCCGAACAATTTTGCGTAACCAAACTAGTACAGCCCCTAACAATTTGCCCCATGCGGACCCTAATAAAAACAGGGAAACTCCATCAGGTCCTCAACACTATCCCATTAAGATTTCTACACGGGTTTCTAAAAATCCTCTACTATTTCACATCTCCTAGAACCAAGACTTTTCACGCCTGATAAATGAAAATCAAATTAAAAGATTCTAAATATACATATTATAATTACTTAACAAAAACATAAAAAGGAATAATTTCAACAACAAAAAATTCTTTGTTTATGATTGAAACTTAACTTTGAAATTTCCCATACGATTTTCCGATATAACCTTCAATTCGAATTTAAGCCTAATTAGAATCTTTCAAATAAACCAAATACCCTCTATTATCCACAGACGAAAATATATATTTTATTGAAATATAAAAAAAGCACAACTTAACATCAAAATTAAATTTAGCAAATAAATATTTTGGTATAAACAAAAATTCACAGCAAAGAAAATTTATAAATAATCCTATTAATTTTAATTTTTTATCTTTTTCTAGATTTTTGATAATAAAATGGAATATTTTTATAAAAAAAGGGGAAATAAAAATAAAACATTATTTAAATAAAAATACATTTTTATTCAAAAATACCTAAATCCCTAATCTAAAATACAAGAAAAAACATATGAAAAGTAAAAATCCTAATCTAGCTGAATAAGTACAAGTTATTTTATTTTATTATTATAATTGGAAAGTCTGAAACAAACAAATAAATTGGTATTAATTTTAAAAAAACATTTCTTTTCTAAATTTTAACTTGAAATAAAATTAAAATATCACTTTTTTTATCAACCTTCCATCTAAACGATATCTGCGTCCCATAAAATTAAATTTTTGATCCAGGCTTTTTCTGAGAGCTCGCTTAGCCATCGCATGTTCTTACTATATATCCAACTTAAAAAATAAATTTCAAATACAAATTCACTTATTATTAACATTATTTATCTAATTGAAATAATTATCACAAATAAAAAATACACAAATATTTACCTCTCTGAATTGTCAAATTACAATTCGCCATAAGCTGCTTGCGACAATAAAATCCGCAGTCAAACCGTGCGTGCTTTAACTTAATCAGTTTCAATCTGAAACAAGAATAATTCATTCATTTTTTTTAAATTTATTTATGTTCAAAAAAAGTTTTTTCTTTCATTTAAACAAAAATAACTATATTATATAACCTCAGAGTTGAAACGATAAAATAAAAATAAAATAAATTTTTTGTAAGTTAAAAACAAATGTTTTTCCTAAATTCTATTCAAAATTAATTTTTAAAAAAGAGAAACTATATTTTTAAGAAATAGAGAAATATTTTACCACTATGTTTAAAATGAACAGAAGTAAAAAAAACAAGATATTTTAATACTGACCAGTTTTCTTTGAAGAAAACCAGCCCGTGAAGTAGGAAAAAGGTAGAAATTTAGCTCCACCTTTCTTTGTAATAGAAATGTCCGTTTTTTAAAGATTCTTCTCAACAAATCACACTGCTTATATAAAAAAGGTGCTTAATAAAGATTAGGACCTAATTACCCCTTTTATATATTTTTATGAGATAATCGTATATGACCCTTCATTGCTGTCACTCCGGATGAAGAAGAGGTCATTTATCTTATTTGCTGCCGACAGCAACCGTATAACTAACTCTATAGAATACTCAAGAATAAAATAAGAGTAAAAATTGAATTGTTCAGATTTATTAAAACATAGACAAATTAATTTCGTAGAAGAAATCTTCTTGTATGTTATTTAGGGCCAATTTCACCAACCCCGAATAAATCCATGATTAACTAATCATGATTATTTTTAATCAATGATTAAATCAGATTTAACCAGCGATGCGTTCTACCAAGCATTTTCAACCTCTGGTTAGCTAATCATATACTTTGTTCGTAATGAGATCTAGTTTCTAGGTCTTTCTGTTATAACAGCGACTCTGATTGGTTAGAACGAAATTCTTCATGAGCACTCGGCGCCATATTAGCATATGATAATATTCCTAAAGTTTGAAGTTACAAGTAGTTTCAGTGGCAAGAGTAATAGAAGAGAAGTGGCAATTGTGTCTGAATATTCGTGGACTTCTCTGAACGTGGTTAAGCATTTCATCATCATCAGATGAGGATAAAATATCATTGTAAAACAGAGCCATACTTCCTTCCTGTATACTGCACTCACTGCCCTTGCACTTCAATTTCGGGGTTATGTTACTTTAATCATCGATTATACTCCATAACCAGCCATTATTGGGCGGTTAAGTGAACCCGTGATTATCTTCCCCTAATCATGATTAAAATAATGGCGGAACGAAAAGTATTGATTAAATAAAGTTAATCAATGATTAACGGTTTAATCAGAGTTGGTGAAATCGGCCCTAAAAGAATTAAGTACAAAAAAATCTGTGTAGATATAGGAAGAGTTTATTAAAGAATAAATCAAACAAAAGAAATCCCATTTGGATTATGTAAGCGGTAGCTTCACGTAATTTAGATGACCAGAGTTGGCAAATATTATTCTGAAAGATTTTAATCAAAAAGTTGAGGTTCAAAGACTACTAATAATAGAAATTATCGATTACAAAAATCGATTCAGCACAGGTACAGAATGATGTTGTAAAATTCGGTCAGCTTAGGCATTCTTGAATAAAATGACATTTTCAAGCGAAATAAGAAGCTTATTCTTCTCTTCAGAGATCCCCTTTTTAATTTTATTCAATGATTAAATATTCCGATGGCAATTTAGTGATTGCATCCTATTAGTTAACTAAGCCATAAAAGTTGGCGGTTACAATATATATAACATATACAGAAGGCTTATGTTTACAAAGAAATTTTTCCCTCTCTTTTCCATTTTACTCTAATTTTGCCACTTTACAAATACAATAAAATAAGTTAGTAAAAAAATGAGAAAGAAAATAAATCATATTTAGCATTACATTAATAAGTAGTCAATACATTAATTAAAAAAAAAAACTTTAAAAAAAAAAAAAACAATAATCATTTTATTCCTGAACAGTTAGACACAAGAAGAATATTTGGTTACATATATTTTATCGCTAATTATTTGAAATGTTTGAGCAAATATGGAGCCAGCAAACACAAGAAACAATCCTAGCGCTTCTGCTAGCCCGAAACAAACACATGACGAATTATGCCAGAAATACAATTTGTCCGTTCCCTTTTATAAAATAACTACCCTATTTAAAGGTACACAGTAGTAACTTTTTGAAGCGGAATGCAAAGTCAACAAAGATTCTGTTTTTTAAGTAAAGATTGAAGAACTAAAAGTTAACAAAATGGGAGCAAAGCATAACGCTGCCCAACTGATTTTAATGAAGCTAACAGAAATTTACGATTTCAGCGAGAAACAAAAAAAAATCGAAAATGGAAATAAAATAAGTGGAGACACTCATGCAAAAGATGTTTCGAAATGGGGCAAACAGCAAAAAATTGCTATGGACCCAAACGAAACCGTAAATATAAAAAAGTGAAATGAAAATTAATTTTTTGTTACACATTTGAAATTCTGTTAGACTGAATGTATATTCATAAGAAAGAAAATAAAAGCGAAACATATTCATAAGAATGAAAACTCAAGTGAAAAATGTAGACAAAAAATCCAAATTTTAGTAATATACGTAAGATATTGGATATTTTTAAATAACATATTTAATGTTTTAATAAATAAAATGCTCTAGTAACATTTGTAAGACATTTCATTTAAATTATTTATTTGATATGTAAAAATCTGCGAGACAAGAAAAGTAAAATGAAAAGAACCTATGAAACTAATTATTCAAAATAGATAAAATCTTTTCCTTTTTATTTCTAAAAATTAAATTTATTTTTAAAGACACCTTTCAAAAATATATATTCAATTATAAAAATGAATTTTAATAAAAATAATAACAATTCTTTATTTCGTTCTCAGAAAAATAAAATATTTTTGCAAAAATGTTCACTATTCAAATTAACATTGTTTTTGAACATATTTCATTTTACTCATATGTTCAAAAAATTTAAGGAGGGTGTGTCACGTCCTGTGACGTATTATAACTATGTTATTTATATATTTATACTTCTATATTTATACTTCTAATCTACATTGATAATTATGAAAGGAAAGGATTATGTTCTTATAGAAACGCACAAACACGTGCATATTTATTATTATCCAGTATGTTAAAATCAAAATTTCAAACATCGTTGTACAAACAACGCAGTTTGTATATCTTGAATTTCAATAGACCGCCAAAATACAATGATTCCTTATCCACAAATCTTCGGCCGCTGCTCATAAAAGTCAGCCACGAAAGATTAAAGAGGGTGGCACAATGGCCAGTTCCCTGGACTCAAGGTACTGCATCCCGATTCTACGCCTTCAGATATACATAGAAATCAATTGATATCAATTGTGTCGTCCCCTCGCCGTCAAGTTTTTGGTTATCAAGTTTTTGGTTCTGATCACAATGGAATCTAACATATATAAACCCAGGATCTGAATCAAAAGTTAGTCTACGAGGGTGGATTGATAAGTTTCCGGCCTGACCAAGAGATGGCGCCACTAGGCCTACTTTGACGTGGCGTTCTATAGTACCATCCTTAGATAGCTTGTAGCTATAGTTTCAGCCCGATCGCCATGTTAGTTTAGGTTTCAGAGCACACTGAACAAGACGC
>NC_046657.1:43277092-43293971 GCF_010883055.1 Belonocnema kinseyi
TTTCTGTTTCCTAACCTCAAAAAATGGCTTGGCGGTAAGAGATTTGCGGACAATGAAGAAGTAATCGAAGCTGTAAATGGGTATTTTGAGGAGCTTGACCAAATTGAAATCGGGCGGAAGCTCTGCCCTAGAGAACAACGGAATAAATCTCTAAATAGTATATTAACTTAAAGACTCCGGTTATTTGGAAACTATTTCCAAATAGTCGAAATACGAATTTTTACATAAAAGTAAAATCAGTTTTGTGCTTTGGAAATTCAAACGAACTGAAGTCGATTGAAATTTCAAATCCCTTTCAAATAAGTAAAACTTTACTCGGAAAATCCCTTTTGACAAAACCATTATCAAACATAATTACCCCTCAGTACCAGAAGGAGAGCCGAGCCTGCCTGCAAACTTACAAGCTACTTTGACAATAGTCATTGTCAAGCATCGTTACGGTCAATCACCAGAAGGAAGATGAGGCTCACCTATTAACCAGAAACCACCAGCACGACTACCTGAATCCTATCGAACCAACGAAAACAAATTCGACTGAGTAGAAAAAGCCAGTTTTAAAGGGATTTTTGAAATATTCCAGTGATCGCCGGTTTTACAAATGCGATTTGGATGATAAAAATTGGTAAGTTTAATCAACAAGGTTAGAACTCAAAATATTTACAATTTCTTTGAAGCTCCATCATTAAGATCTACCTTTATTTTAAAGTGGAGATCTGGAATGAAGAGTTTCTGCTACCTGTGAGTTCCAGTGCAAATCAATTTTTAAAATAATAAATAGCAGTAAATTATAAAATTAAATCAAATATTAACATAATCATTTTCGATATTTTTCAAATCAGCTATCTCTCTTTGAACTTGTAATTTCTTTAATTTAATAAACTTTTAAATATTGTATATTCAGTTGCATTTAAAATTATTTATAGAATAGTGTGTAGTTATCTTGACCTTCAGAAGTTATTCTCATCCCTGTTTCGAAATCCTAGATTTCAATCAAAAACGAGAAGCCTTTTAAATAATTATTTTTAACAAGGTAAGTTTCTTCCTTTTAGGACGTAACGCTACGCAAGATGTTATATATTTGTTAATAACATATTTAATGTCTAGACATCTAATTAGACTTAATGTATATGCATAAGAATGAAAAGAAGCGAAACAAATATTTAAAAAATAAAACACGAGATTTTACTAATCAACGTAAGAAATTTTAATTTAAATATACATTTAATCTTGAAATTTCTAATTAGACTCAACATATATAAATGCCCCACCCATCTCTGATGACCAAAGCTAAAGTAAGCACGTGTATATGTGATTATCTTATGTTTGCACACACGTGGTGGTTGGTCTTGAATTATCAGTAAAAAGAAAAAAATGAGTTAAATTCATGTCGACTATAAAAAACTTCAATTTATACTTACTCAATTTGCTAAGGTGTATGAGGGCTATATATTTCTGGAGAGTGGCAAAAAATCTGGGTAAAATAAAATTTTCAAAAATAAATTATTTTAAATTATTCACAAAAGTCGGTATTTACAAAAGTATTAAAGTGATCTACGTTGTTTTATAACCATAGGGCAGAGAATCATAATTGTCTACCTTACGTGTGGGAATGTTCCCTTTTTCACTTATACCTTCTAGTCCAAACGAAGCTGGCAAAGCACTAAGAGGGAGGAGCTGGAAATAGTTCAAACTATCTATAAAGACTGAATGATCGACACGCAATGAAATGATTTTAGTACCATTGAGTATGAGAACTGTATCTATTTTTTCAGTAGATTTAGGCGGCTCTGTCAGATGTTTTAAAATTAATTGAGCATCAAGCCCTTTAGAGTTGTGGGCTATACAAATAATCTTTTTAAAAAATACAACTGGACGAAGTGTAAAATCTACAAAATCTCGTATCGGGTTTTCACCCTCAAACACAAATTCACGTATCAAACCACAGTGTTCACAAGATTTTTATATATCCTGTTCATAAATATACCAGCGACATACCTAATGAGCGACTCAAAGATTTACCTTATGCTCATTTACGCTATCATCCCCCGCGATTGTTTCTCCTTCTAGCGTTTCGAAGTCATACAAAATAAAAATTACGGGTTCCGAAATCATAGATTTATTACCATCCACACGATCACGTATGGGCTTCACAAAGCATTCGTGATTGTATTCACGCTCACACTTGCATAACCCATAAAAACTGAACCAACATTGATGATTTTTATATTTTTTAATATTCACTAAGCGGGAACACTCAGGGCAAATTTTGAACGTGTTGCAAACATTCTTTGCAATGCAATCTAGATTGAATTAATTTAAGCATACCTAATTGTAATAAGGCTTTAGAATTATGCAAAGAGTGTTACATCTTCAATGGCAATGCTCAAACAATATGGTAAATGGTACTGCCAGCTGACACCAACTAGCACAAACGACTTTTTGGGTAGACTCATTGAGACACGTATTCCATTCAAGAAAGGAGGAAGAGAGACAGCAAAGAGAACTCCTTCAGCCACCTTCCTTGCAGAGCTATCCGTTCCAGGCTCCGCCTGTATCCCCAGTGGAGTTTTGGGAGATCCCAACTCTATGCATTGATCTAAAATAATAATAAATAAACCAAAAAATCAAGAAAATTACCCTTGTCACCTATCACCAAAGATTAATCAAAACAAGATAATCAACCCCCAAGTTGTCAAAAAAGTTATGAATAATATAATAACAAATTCACGGTGCGCGAAGCGCACCGTGCACATATGCAAAAAAACGGTTGAGTAAAATATGTAAATCCAGTGAAAAACTCACCAACGACAACCAAACATGAGTTTTAAGCGAGACAGGCTTCACATTTATGTGCACACCTATGATCAGAACTATTATTGTATCCCATTTTACACGGTGTACCAAAAACTCGAGAGGATGCAGCCCCTGTTAAATTTAAAATAGTGTGATAATGATTGCGATCATCATTGTAAAAATATGTATAATATGTGTGGGAAGCGCATCTCTTTCGATGAAGCGTGGAATACCATAAAAAAGGGGGGCTCCTTACCACATCCAAAGGTTTTAAAGTCAAATGCAATAAATGCAATACCCTCATTGACAAGGTATGTTTAGAATTTTTCCAATACCGAAAATCCACTTCCTTCTTCCGGAATGTCGACAAGGGCCTTTTGACATAATTCCTGAGTTGAACTTTTTGGAAGAGTTGAATTTCCACTTCTTACACGAGTCCAAATTTCATTTTTATCCTCAGTAGTTATCTGACCTCATTCCCTATAAACTTTACCACAAATATTTGCACGCGGGAGTCATAAATTATCGGTATCAAGTATACTTAAAAAAGATCTTTTTGTAAGATCATAAAAGGTCAATTTACCCAACTCCCTGCCTACTGGGTTATTGACGCAATCAATAATAATCAATTTAAAAGTATCGCCAATGCGGAACTCGGCGACGTTTTGAGTGACCATGAAAATTAAATTCCATATATCCTCAAAATGAAAATCACGAGCATATCTAAATGATAGACCCGCATCATCCTACCTAAAACTGTCGGCTATAAATTTCATACCTACTAAATCACGCGGCTTATTTGGAACTATAATAAACTCAAATATTTCTCACACAGCCGATTCGAGCCACTCTATTGGACAAATTGTTTCGTCAGGTTTGTAGCTGAATCGTAATTCCATTTCGCTACCCTGTAAACCGAAATGTGAATAATTTTTATTTTTCCTACTTATGATTACAAAATTTTGAATCAGACGGCAGTTCGTCACCATGGATGGACTCTATATCATTCGTACTCTCCTCTCCGCTGAGATATGTCTCTATTCGGTCTTGCTCGCTCTCGGACGAACGAGGTCTTTTTCTACCGTGACCTCGTTGAACGCACGGCACAGAAGTTGATGCCGTTTCTAAGTTCAAAAAATACTGTGAAAACAATATTTTCATACGAAAAATGAACCATACAAATATTAATATTTGTAAAAAATACAATTAGTTAGATATTGTTTTTAAATAAAAAGGAAGCTAAAACAATTTCGAAATTTTAAAAAATTTAATTTTTAATATATCTTCAATTTTTCATTTTAAATAAAATTTTTAAAATAAATTTTCAATTTTTAATCAATTTCTAATTTTTAAGTAAAATTTTTAATTTTTAAACAAAGTTTTGAATAAATTTGATATTTTTAAATTAAGTTTTTAATTTTTAAATCAATTGACATATGACCGTTTAAGCGCCTCCCTGTCCTTGAATTTATTCGAATCGTCCTCATTCATATTTTGTTCCTCCTCCTCCTCTTTCGCCTCCTCAGAATTTTGACAAATGGACGGCATCTCCTAGTCATCCTCGTCAAATATTGTCTCATCGTCGTCGTTGTTGTCGTTGCTTTATTATTTATTTGTTATTTTATTATTTATTTATTATTTGATTATTTATTTATTACTTATCTTATTATCTCACATGCACTATTTCTCCGATCAACTTCACTTTTCGAAGTAACACCCACGGCTTCCACATCTTGATCCATATGTCCGAGTACTGGAGCTGCTTGAACGGCGAGCGATTGAGATGCAGGAGGCTGAGCTCTTGAAGTGTTAGTGTTCTCGCCATCTTTGCAGTCCGTCGTTCCGGATTTGTCGGTCATAAAACTCCCTTCTTCGAGCCATAACCATCTCGCGTACAATGAAATTATTACCAATCACTTTCAACACGCGATCGATCCCGACTCCATCGAGAAATATCAGGAGAAATTTACGGAATAGCCTTAACGGATATTCCTTAAAGTCTCCTGAGATTCCACACATGGCCTCAACTTCTCACCCAGGAAGCGTTTTCACTCGGTGGAGAATCCCACAGTTTTCTCTCGATATCTTGTCGCCGAGGTTTGACGTCACCACTACAACTGTCACTCCATGGTATGGCCACCTAGAACCAGTCCAGTAACTATACCACTACAGTTACCGGATATAGTAAGAGCCCAGGCTGGGCCAATCAAAACTCTAGCAGTATTTGGACATCGACATTGACATTCGACCATGCAACGAACGACCACCGGAAAAATACAAAATGTAAAATCGGTAACCCTGTTCATGCTGTAAGCTTAGGGAACTTGTAAATATGCGCATGCGCGCCCTCTGTGGTCGAAATTAGTTAAAAGGCTATTTATATTTGTATACTAGAGCGACGGATCCACGTGGATTATGGATGTATGATAATGGAACCTGGTAATTACGTTTTGAACTCAGTTTTCTGTTTCATTCATAGATTTTTTGAATTTTTCCGCTCAAAAATTAGAGTTACTGTGAATTACCGGAGTTTCGGATATTTTTCATTGTAGTTTCACGGAAATTCATCATCCTCGTTCAGGCCAGGATTGTACTAGCATTTACATCGTCCAAATAGTAGTAGATTAATAGAAACTATAGATTTGTTCTAGGCCAGTCCCTCCAGGTAGCGCGCTGCAGAGTAAGGCTCCGGGAAGTTCAGGTCAACGTTAGTGTATCAGCATGCTAGCGGTAATTAACGTGCATATAGCTTGCCATTTATTCACCTAGGTCATAGATTTTTGGGCTTGGACCTGTAAATATAGTTATATGATTTTAACGCGATATGCTGCTCACACTTGTTTTGAACTTTTTCGCGTGAAATCGGGGCTGGCGAACTTTCAAGATTCATGAAACTTTCTTCTGCAAAGATTCATGAAGATTGGGATCTGGGTTTAGTGGGGACATTGCCTTGATTTATTCAGGTAAATGGTATTTGGTATCAGAAAATAGTTTATATTTTAGTTATAGGAGATCAGTTCACAGTTTATCCACTAGGCGCTGTACTCAAGCACGCTAAAACTTTAAATTCAATGTCAGTTTAGTATTTAGCTTATAAAACCATGATCAAATGTACTTTTATTTAATTATTAATTTTAGTTCTAGAGTTATCACGATAGTGGCCCTGTGATTCATGTTTGGTCGATTTCTGTGCCGAGTGAAAATTAAATTCTTGAAATAAGTGAAAGATTTCTCAGTAAGCGTTTAAGTACCTAACTTAGTCCTTGTTTAATTATTAATAACTTTTGATAACCTTTTTTTAGCGATATTTATGTAACATTCATATTAGTTCTTTTGTAATTTTAAATTTTCCCGCCTGCTGCTAAAACTCAGAAACTTTGACATATTTCAAGGATCACTTTGCTTCCAGGCCGTTCTATTTTGGAAACCAGAGAAACTCACTTACTACTAACAGTTATTGTGGATTGTACTGTTATTTAACAATTTATTTAGAAAATAATTGTAGAAATGACTCATAGATGGTAAGGATCAGTAGTTCCGAGTTTCTTCGGTAGTGCGTTGCGGCTTGAGGTTCTGTAAACGCGCCCTCACGCGAGAAACCAGTTGACTTGATGGTCTAGTCGCTTTGCACATGACCTATCACTTTCTCACTTTGGTTCTTGGTCTTGGCTAGCGCGAACGTGTCACGAAAATGGACTCGAGTAGATTGTTCATTTTTGGAATACGCTAATTTCAATACACTATTGGAACTGATTTTTCAATCGTTTTGTATTGTTGCGAAGATAAGACACTGGAATGCACAAAGTAAACTTTTTTATATTTTCAGCAAGCGAGGCAATGGCGAGTCCGAATGGATCACGCGGTCAACTTTAGTTTCTCTCCTTACCATTGCCGAACTTGACCCCTCTCTAGTGCTCATCGTATCAATTGTTGAACCGGTTGACTACTTTTTTTTTCTTTAAGTGCATAATTGTCGAGTCAGTGCGTAAATTTCTTGTCCCCAGATTTCGATGTCGGTTTCTAGGTTAGGATTCTTCGTTCATGGTTCCGTGCTGTCGACCACTTGGTCGCTGTAGAGTCCCGAGCTATGTTTTAGTAAAATCTTGTGATTTTTGCAGTAAAATAAATGCAGTGTGTTCTCCTTTTTCGAAATTAAAATTTTCCGTTGTTCCCTTCAAGAACCACCTCCCTGAGATTTTCCTGACTTCCTCCTGAGATTTTTCTGCTAATTTTCCTGTGATCCCTGTCCTGATGATCCCTCTCTTGTTTTCTCCCCCTTGTTTTCAGGTTTTAGTAAATTCAAGATTCACCTTATTTTGCCGGGCTGAATGTTTAGGTTTATACTTTTGATATATTAGACGATTTAAAGAGCCTAGCTTGTGCCCAAAAAGCATCGAGTGATATACGTATATGTACACGTGCATGCGTATATACATACGTATATATTGCCAATACTGATCTGCCATTTGAAGGTTGAGATAAACCACCTTCACAGTTTAAACAATATTTTTAACTTGACACAGCTTCACAGAAAAAAGATATAAAAGAGTCAAAACTTGCATAGTGCTTGTTTTAATCTCTTTGAAACCAGTGAGCGAATTCGCTCTAACTTTACAGCCTTTATCCTGGAATCGTCACAAACATGTTCAGATACAAGAGAAAATATATTAGAAATATCCCGAAGTCCCGCAGAATGCAATGAATCTGAGACCATGGAAGTTTCGCACTTGTCAGCGATATCTCTGGAACCATCTGATAAAGAATGATAAAGTGCGTGTGCCGTTACGAAGTCCCTTCAACAGAGGCTCCTATACCATTGTAGCGTTCGACAATTTCGATCATAATGAAGCATCACTATCGGGAAAGAACAGTAAATACGACACAGTGATTGTTCTCGCCCACAGCAAACAATTGGCTTTTTACCAATTTTGCCACGTCCAGTAATAAAATATTCCACAGTTTATAAGGTTCCTTGTATTTTGAAAACTATGTCTTTTCAATTGCACCAACAATTTCTTTCTGTTATTTGTGATAACGGAGTATACCACGTAGAAAGGCATATCAAATTTATTGGGGCTACCGAATTCAAGAATATAATTTTGATGCTCGGAAATTTTCATGCTACAAAAATTGCATGTGCGTGTATCGAAAAATATTTTGAAGGAAGCGATATCGAATATGTGTTTGTCAATACTGATATTGGAAAGTGCAGGACTATTGTAAAATACTCTATAATATAAATACTGAGAAAATATCTAAAAGACTCTATCCCCATGCTTTTCTGTAATAAAATTTGTTTACAACCACATATAAATCTTTGAACATTACTCATGAAATTTCAACCAATCTTTCACGTAATGGACCGCGTTAACTACGCTAGATGTAGTGTTTTTTTACGTAGAGGTAATATCAATTTTAGAGAAAAATGCACCTGAAGTGTATACAAAGTTCATAGAAGGCATTTTATCTATAGAAACCTCAAATGTTCCATTCACATCATCAAGTGCTGATCAGAACCTCGAATGGGGCATAAATAAACGCTTGAAAGGCTCCGCATTTATAATAATAAGGAGCACACGCAGAACAAAGAATATGTGACTTTGTGGAATTTGGTGTATCACGAATCACAAAGCACTAACAATTATTTTAGAAATCTGACTCTTGTGAAAGATCTCAATGACGAACAGCAAGTACACCATGATTCTTCCGTTGAAGATACCCAAAGAATTGAAAGACAAATTCAAAATATTGAGAAATACATGTGCGATAGAGTAAATCCATTCATGACGGGAAATCAAGTACTATGGAATATTTTAGCCGAGGAAAAAGTCGAATCCACAAAAGCTCAAGAAATTCAAGACATTTTTAAATTTGGATGTGAAAAATACCATAATTTCCGAAAAAAAGGTTTATAGAAAAAAAGAAATCTATTTCTGAACCAATTGAACGCGTTAGGTTTCCATCCTTCGTATCAGTAGTTAAAAATTCGGATGTGTCAAAAGGTAAAAATACTGAAAAAGCGAATAAAATTTTCACATGTTTTTGGACATAGCTCGAGAACGTTTTTTCCCCTTAAAGAATTATTAACTTACGAGCTAAGCGAAAATTTGTCATTATTTGACGATGAAGGATTTCCAAAGAAATCCAAAAAGAGTGAACGCGTAACAACTCTAGAAAGAGTTCTTTATCCTGCGGATTAAAACATTTCGATTATGAATTATCAGCATGCTTCTATAATAGTAGATGGCATGTTGCTCTGCAGGAAATTAAATTTGAAATATTGCACGACTTCCAGTGATTCAACAACATTTAGGGACTTCGCAGAACGATTCTGCAAGTTTCCCTTCTTTCCCAAGAATTTGACAGTTCAAA
The DNA here is from genome assembly GCF_010883055.1 of Belonocnema kinseyi. Classification (NCBI taxonomy): domain Eukaryota; kingdom Metazoa; phylum Arthropoda; class Insecta; order Hymenoptera; family Cynipidae; genus Belonocnema; species Belonocnema kinseyi. Next base: position 43,286,258 of record NC_046657.1, read on the forward strand.
GAATGGACTTCGTTTTCGATTCCTATTTCCTAATGTCTTTAAAAGAAATGAAAAGAAAACGCAGAAGCAAAAAAGGAACAATTCCCTTGGATAGGATAGATGATGATGTAGAAATTCCATGTGAAATAGAATTATTTTGAGCTGATTCAGATAACAAAAAACTTCTCCAGCAGTATTTTCGAGAGAATATGTTCAAACATTGCTCAGCTGTTTGGCCTTTGATGGAAGTTATATGCAGTGCCACGGATAAAACAGAAGCCTCCAGCTCTACGAGAAATATATATTTGAATTTTATTCAGTGATCAGATATTAAAGAAGCAGATATTTTTATAATAATAGATTCAATGCATGCTACCCAGGAAGGATTAACAGATGTTATCGTTTTATCTTCTTACACAGATATCGTGGTGCTTGCTTCATCTCACTGGAAATGTTTGAAAGATGTAGGATTGAGGGTGTGTTTCTTTACATCAACTAGTAAACTGTCAATAATCGAAATATTGTTTCACAATGAGTTAAATGAAAGGTAGCCGTACGTAGGGTATACGTGAAATTATACCGGTTTTTATATTAGTTTTGATTAAATTTTATTAATTAAATTTTTTAATATATAAAATAAATTGATTACATTTTTGGATTAAATTTTTCGATTTTACATTTGAATAAACGTGCCCCAAATTTGCGCAAATTAAAGACATTTTGAATGAAAGTAGGCTGTGGAAAATAATGAAATATTTGCTATACACAAATTAGTTGCTAACCACGGAGTGACGTACTGTTCATTACTTCCCGCTATTCATCACCTCACAGGATCAGACTATATCAGAAAACTTGGTACCATTTCCAGTGGATTAAACAAGGGTCCCAGCAGTTATTTGCTGAACTTTGGTAAGGATAAGGATATATGTACAATAATTTTAATAATTTCCATAGCAGATTACGTTCAACTATAATAGTCGACTTTGCAAACTGTTTTTCAGGAAGGAAAAACACTCTTTCGCAGTAAGAAGTAAACATTTGGATAATTTTGTATTTCAGCCATTCCCTCCGATAGATTTAAAGAGATTATCAACAATGTCGGAGAATAGCTTGCTCGAGTTTTCAAAGTAAGAAGTAAACAACAGAAAACTTTCGAAAATCTAAGATTCGAAGCATACTGTATCAATATAGCTGCAACTAGAGTACGTGAATGACCACATACAAGTGACTGTAAGATTGCTCTTGAGGGCTTATTATCACACATATAATAAGGTCAACTGCTGTAAAGAGTAATGCAAAAATCTAGATCCTTTACAGTCCGGGTGTTACAAAGTGGATAACAGTCTTGTAACTACAAAAAAAAAAATATTTTCCTCTCACCGGTAAATAAGTTCCCAATTACATTAATTGTACGACACGTTTGCAGAAAAAATGTCTCTCTGCATCCGCTAGAATATCGTGTTACTTATTTTGCTCTTTCCAAAACATAGGCATCTGTAAAAATAAAACTTCAATAGATCAGAACCAGAACTTGAATAAATAGTTTTTAATGTTCCTATTCCGACATAAATAAAAAATACGCATATCAGACTTCTGCTATAGCATGATAATCTTTACTCGTTGTCGATTGAGAGTTCTTGTTGAAATCAATAGTCATAAAAATAAGGAGCCATTAAAAATAATGACAACAGCTTTCAAGAATGAGGAAGAATTTGTTTTAAATGGCTTTTCGGTCCTACAGGAGTTTTAATTATAAAAATATCCTAATGAACAATAAAGCAAGAGAATTTGAAAACAATAAACGATATAATGATGATTTTTTTATTATCAATTGGACGGTCTAGTCTTGAAATTTGAAAATATTAAAGAACAATTGAGAAGTAATCGTTTGTATTCGATCAGAATATTTGTTGTTTCTTTCATGAGATCTCGCCTTGATGTAGACAAATGACAACTTTCCAATGTTTGCGTGTTGACTCTTTCGGTGCACATGTTCGCGTTAAGTGAACATGCCAGCTATGGAAATAGGAAACACGGGACAAGGCATGCCATTGCGGAGTTGATGCAATGAGAGGGGAGGTCCGCCATCTTTTGATGTCCGGCGACTAACATGGCAGCGCCCACATGTTTATATTTTCTTGCACAGTTTATCGGCAAAAAACGCTCGTGCGCATGATCAGGTGGCACATCGTAAGATGGCGGCTCTTCCCGCTCATAAAATTCTCCCCCCTCCCGGGAACTCAACCCCGCTCGCCAATTTAGGATGGAATGCCTAGTCCCGTACTTCCTATATCCATGATGCCATCCCACCAGGGAGCATATAGCCTATTGTACCTAATACAGGACATCTCAACAGCAAAAAATTATCATTGGTAATTCTACAGGGAATAAAAATTAAAAAAAAAAAATATATATTATGAATGGATCCCAATTCAATTTTTGAATTGTCTGAATATATTTCCAACCTCGTTGGACGTTTAGAAACAAAGTTATATGCGCTTTTAGTTTAGATATTTTGATTATCTCTACATGTACGAATATTAATAGATTTCGATTACAAATTATATCACTGGTTTCAGAGAGATTAAAAGAAGCACTATGCAAGTTTTTCCTTTATATCTTTTTCCTGTGAAGCTGTGTCAATTTAAAAAGATTGTTTAAACATTGATGCTTAATTATATCAAAATAATTAAATTTTTCTTCGACTTCATACGAAAATATATCAGTGGCGGATTTACCGGCAGGCTGAGTAGGCTGGAGCCTAGGACGACAGATTTTATGGGGGGCAAATTTGGAGCCAAAGCTTTTGCATGATTTAAGCACGAACGCGCGAAGGCTATGCTCTGCTATTCCCTAAAAATCAAGTTATCGATTTCCTTGTGTCAAATCGCGTCTAATTTTCATAATAAATATAAAGATGATTTAAAATTCAAACTAACACAAAGACAAATAATTGACGAATATATTAAAAATATTTCTTGATAGATTATTTGAGATTTTCAACAAAATAAGTTTATTTCGGCAGTCAGTCGGGTGATCTTTTCTGCTCATTTGGCAGCCACACACACACACACACACATATTTCTTTTTTTAATAGGATTAAAATATAGCTTATACTACACATGGTCGTATTGCCAGCTGGTCGGCTGTTGTGTTGTTTTTTTCTTCAATTCATCGATTGGAACGCGGTGGGTCGCTCGACTTAGCAAAAAATAAATACTATTCGCGGGAAATTTTTAAATGATAAATTCATGTGGAGATTACTTGCTAGAAACTTATTTATTATTTACAACAGTTATTTGTGATTTAGTTAAAGATAAAGGAGAGTTTACCGCTTATTAGGAGGCTCCACCGAACTTACATAAACAGGAACTGCGTTTGCTGAATCTTGCACAGAAGCATGTCGCTTCGTCATGCTGCTTCAAGAAACTTACGTTTTTTTTTTAAGTTCGACACATCGCTGGCAAAAATGAATGACTGAAATCGGAAAAAGGGAAAACGCTAGAGAGAGTAAATGTGACACGTTGGTTAGGTAAAGGGGATGCATGTAGCAGTTTGAGAGATTCTTGGCACGAAGTCCTTATCACTTTGGAATCAATCAAGGATGATTGCGCCGAAAAGCCTGTAACGCGAAGCGAAGCGGCGGGAATAGTTTCGAATTTGAAAAAACTGGAAACAGCGGTAATGGTTGTTGTGTGGAATGTTTTTTTGGAAAGAATAAACAAAGTGAATGTTCAAATTCAGGCTTCTACCATAGATTTGATCACTGTGGCCTTTCTTTACGAATCTCTTTGCAAATTTTACGTAGCTGAACGACCAAGTTTCAAGTATTTCCAAGAAAAAGCGATGGAATTAAGCGTATCAAAGCAGTATACAAAAGACATGGGAAGCAGACAACCGGAAAAAATGTCGGCGAACCGAGAAATTATTGAGAATTAAATGTTACTAATTAAAATGGCGACTCTGAAAAATTAAAGCTTCAAATAAAAATTAAACTCTTTAAATTTGTATTTTTAGAGTGATCGAGAAAAAAAGAATCTCGATCAGTGATTGAGATTCCGGTGATGTCCGGGGTTTTCCCGGCGATGAAAATTCCCGGGCATTTTTGTGAATTCTAATTGTGCCTCTTAACAATTGAAATCTATTATTCTATTTAATTTATGTCCATGTCCCAGAGGAAAAATAGCATCTGGTGTTCTTCTTCCAGTCATTCTCGAAGCGACTTCTCAAAGAGGTAAGACCGTTTTAATTGTTAACAATTATAACATTCATTTTAAGTCAATTTTTATTTCTGGGAACGAATGTTGGAAATGTAGTGAGCGGAGATATAAAGCTTTTCTGCGTACTCTTGCCAAATCTCCGCGAACAATTAACTTAAATAGTTGTAATTTAGAGCATGCTCATGCTACTTTTGGTCCTCGACTTCCCCAACGTCAAGCACTATCGACAAATGCGAAAAGAAAAGCCCTTCACAATCCTGAAGAAACAGCCAAGAAAATTATAAATTCGTATTTAACAAACGAACATAAAAATTTGCGAAACAATGATATGGTATGTGCGCGAAAAGAAGTTTTTCTTGTCCGTGAAAAAATACTCCCACAAAGCCAAGAGATATCAGCGAAGTACACCAGAAGCTAGCGGGAATAAACACTAAAACTTAATTAAATAATGGAGAATTTCTTCAAATTAATGATAAAAACTCAAATCTGATCATCTTCCCGGCAAACGAAAATTTATAGTGCCTCTCAAAATCAAAGAAGTTTTATGTGGACAGTACATTCGACTGTGGTACTACGTTTTGTAAGCAACTCTTTAGCAAACATGATTACCTTAATGGCCACTATATGCCTCTCGCCATTTGTTTACTTAAAAGATAAATGCGAAAGGACATATGAAGAAACGTTCTCAAATCTTTTTAAATTAGTCCGTGATAAATAATGCCCATTAAATCCCGAAGAAATTATAGTGGGTTTTGAACTCTGTATCCACAATGTCGTAAAAAAAGTTTTTCCAGCTGTTCGAATTATTAGATGTAGTGCAATCGTGGTATCGGAAAATTCAGAGCTTAGGTCTGACGGTAGACTCTATAAAGAACAATTTAAAAAATGGGCAGTCTTTACGCATTGGCTTCGGCCTAATCTTTCTCGATTACACGGAAGTAAAACATTGCTTTTCATTTTATTTATTTAACCACAACATATATTAGTGATGGCGCGTTTTTTCCGCCAAAAATCTGGGCCGAGAAACCATTCTCACTTTAAGAGATATTTTTATTACTGCATCCTTCAACCTCATATTTCGTTCGTTCTCTTCTCGCAGTCCAAAATCTAGCGGACATAGAATGTAACAGAATCGGTGACCCGAAAAAAGCTCAGAATTCGGAATCGAAAAAGAAGCGACAGTTTATCGAAAATCGAATTACTGATTAGAATTCCGGCAAGATCTCTCGAATTCATTTTGTAAAGTCAGTATCTTCTCATTATCGCGTTCATTGAAAATTAAAGTGAAATTTATGTAAATTCATAATTATTATGTTTTGCAGGTGTAATTATTTTTAGTTTTTTCAGCTCTTTTCAGGGCTATTTAATATAATCGGCTCTTTTTAGGGATATTAATTATAATCACCCCTTTTGAGGGCCACGAAGTATTTCTAACGTTGAAATAATTGTTACTGATTTAAAACATGAATCAAGAAAAAATTTCTACAATATACATATACATGTCTCCTGCCTCCCTATCCTAACCTAAATAAATTTTTTCGAATGAAAGCTCTGGTTTTTTAGTTATGAACAAATAATAAATAAACAATAGAAAAAATAATTAATTAAATAATCTTTCTTTTTGCGAATAATTTTTACATAAATCAAACAGGTATTTGAAATATTCTTAAAATGTTCTATATGAATCATATTACGAATGCAAATTTTTCCTTGAAGTAGTTACTGAGAACTATAAAGTGAAAGAAAAGATGAAAATGTTGGAAAAAACTCCAAGGTTAAAGATTCACCTGCTTTGAGTGAGGATTTAACTTTTTTCAATTAAAAATTGGTTCTTTTTTATTCTGTTTACCTGCTTTTGATTTAAAATAACAATATTTTCTTGCTTAAAATATCAACAATTACATTTGTTGTTCAGAACTCATCTTTTTCAATTGAAAATTCAACTGCTTGTTTAAAGAGACAAGTGAGGGGTCGCAATGGTGTGGATACACTTAAACAGGTATCAGTGCGAGTTGGGCTATGACCGCCACAACTGCTACCTAGCATGTTTGCTAATTCAGGAAGGGTCGAGGGCTGCTCGACGGAACGCTCAGACGCCTTAGTTCTCGCTCCCTAAACTCGAGAGCGAAAGTAAGGGGCGAGTAGTATCAACGATCCTTTTAAAACAGATAAGATTTTAGAAGACGCTCAGGTCTTATTTATCTTTAGAGAATTTTCTTGCTGTTTCCAGCCTTCACTGGGCAGTTGTGTTCGCAACCGGGTATAGAGGTTTTAAATCTCTAAGCCGCTTGTACACAGTCTGTCTGGTGATGAAAGAATCGTAAAATTTTAGCCTCCGATTCTGTTGACCAAGTTAGAAGCTTTATGCCTGTAGTTGCTGTAGGATGTTATCCTACTGAGCTCTGTTGGAGAAAACTTAACAAAGGAAGATCCAAATGCATGGTTATTCACCAAAAGTTTGGAACTTTTCTCTTTTTGAGTCGAATCTTCGGACAAGGGTAAGACGACTTTAGTCTCTAGCCTTCTTCTACCGGTTCAACTCTGTAAACTGTACTTTTCAGCTACATGATCCAGACTGCCAATTTTCGGCTGTGCTGCGCTTTTTATCTTCTTGCTTCTGTTTTCTCTCCTCGATCTTACGTAATGTCTCCGAGGTGCGAGTTAGTGGAGTTTGCTCTTTAGAGTTTATCTTCTGGGGTGCTGCTTTTCAGAAGGACCACATAGGAGATACTACTTTTGCCTACTTTTAGACACCCCTTGTAACTCGACGGTTAAATATATATATATATATATATATATATATATAATTGTATAATTATTGTGATTATAATGAAGATATTTAAAGCAGAAACATACTCTTACAAAAGAAATTCTAGCCCGCATTCAATTAAACATCCTTAAAGTAAATAATCAAATAATGTAACCTAAGTAAAAGCAATTAAAACGTTATCCTTGCGTAATTTAATATTAAAAAAAGTATACATCTACTTATAATTAAAAAATCTGTTAACAACATAAAAAACACTGACTGTTTCTATTAAATTTCACTTTAAATTTTTATGAAAATTGTAATTAATAACAACCTTTTAAACTAATTCCAAAAGACGTTAAACATATGCACACATAATTTCGAAAATTGTATTCAAAGACTCATTTCCGAACATCATAAACATTCGGAAAATGACATAACTGAAATGTAGGTTTTTTAATTATAAATAAACTTTAATGATATAATTAGAGCAAATATTCAATTACACAATCTTCAAGTTGATTTTCTATTTATGTAATAAATTTAAAAAGTTTAAATTTAATCTGCTTGTAAATTAATATTGTTAAACTATAATTTTCATTCACAATTTTTTCAATAAATCAATTGTTTATTTAACTTTTTTCGCAATTTAGGCATCTACGATTTTTTTTTAAATAGTCTCAAAAGAAAGCTTGACTTTTTTAATATGAAAAATGTCTAATAAGAAAATGGACAAATTGAAATTCATTGAGTTACAGAGCCGGTT
>NC_046657.1:43294071-43295268 GCF_010883055.1 Belonocnema kinseyi
GAAGTTAAACATTTTTAAAGTTATTATGAAAAAATATTAAGTAAAAAGCACTTTCTTAAAAATGAACAGTATTTTTCTGAAGATAAATGATTCCTCACTATTTAATTTATTATCCGACAATAATTGGTTATTGCTCTTGCAATTTTTTAAAACAAATACATGATTCAACCAACTTCTCGCGTATAAAGTGTTGGAGTAAATAAAGTACTAACGGATTAGTAATTAACGCCTGTCGTCAGTTGAACATTTCTTGATTATGTTCGATTTTGCAGGAAACTATGCTTACGTGTTTCAAAATGCGATCCAATCTTCTCATTGGAATAATGATCAGGCGTCCATTTTTACAGCAGTTATCTACTATAAAGAGAAGAACGAATTGAAGCATGTGAGCATAGCAATTATTTCAGACAACTTACACCATGACACGGTTGCTGTTCATTTATACCAAAAGTTAATTGTTGACTATCTTAAGAAGTGTTTCAATCCTAAGAAATTTCATTATGTCACAGATGGAGCACCACAGCATTTTAAGAACAAATACAACTTTGCGAACCTTCTGTGCCATGAAAAAGATTTTGGCATCCCGGTAGAATGGACTTTCCATCCAACTGCCCATGGAAAAGGACCATGCGATGGAATCGGAGGTAATCTGAAGCGCCTTGCTGCAAGAGCCCGCTTGCAACGTTCAGCTGAGAATCAGATCTTAACAGCTTACGAGTTATTTGAATGGGGCAGAGAAAACTTGAGGAAACTGTCGTATTTTTCAGTAGCAAAGAAGAGCATGCAGCGATGACAATAAAATTAGCAGATCGATTTAGTAAGGCTGTGACGATACCAGATACACTCAAATATCATTCATTCGCTCCGAACGCAAAGGGACAGCTTGATCTGAAACGATTTTCCTATGAGGAGAAAAGTGAAGTTTTCCCGAAGCCTAAACGTAATCGAAAGCAGAATAGTACTCCAAGAATGTGGAAAGCTGGTACGAAGAAGAGGCGAACAGCATAAAGAGGTAGTGTAGTGAGAGGCAAGGGGACTCACAAAAATCAAGCACCCCATAAAGTGAGAGACGAGGGGACTCACTAAAATCAAGCCCCCCAGAAAGTGAGAGGCGAGGGGACTCACTAAAATTAAGCACTCCGAATCATCTTGCAGATAAAAGGAGTCTAAAATCGCACTGTCACCTCCACGTGGTAG
>NC_046657.1:43295368-43301717 GCF_010883055.1 Belonocnema kinseyi
AAGAGCAATAACCAATTATTGTCGGATAATAAATTATAATAGTGAGGAATCATTTATCTTCAGAAAAATACTGTTAATTTTTAAGAAAGTGCTTTTTACTTATTATTTTTTCATAATAACTTTAAAAATTGTTAACTTCTTCAAACTTACTGGTTAACATTACTGAATAGTTTTTTCCGATGACTTTATGCAATTTTGGATCAATGTGAGTAATACCAAAAAATGGCATACTTGAAAACTGTTCCACGGTATGCTGCCGCATAACGCCCGAGTGCGAGCGTGAGGACTCCCTCTACAACCGGCTCTGTAACTCAATGAATTTCAATTTGTCCATTTTCTTATTAGACATTTTTCATAGTAAAAAAGTCAAGCTTTCTTTTGAGACTATTTAAAAAAAATCGTAGATGCTTAAATTGCGAAAAAAATTAAATAAACAATTGATTTATCGAAAAAATTGTTTAAACAATTTTTTTTATTATAAATAATAAGATAGGATGAAAGCGTTTAAAAAGCACTTTCCAAAACCCTCATAAAAATTTTAAATCGCGTAATTAGAACGGAAGTTACAGGCGTTTGAAACTACCCCTGCAGGCATTGGTGTTGAAAATTCAACCCCCCCTCACTTGGGGAGGGTTGGTAATCCTGGTCTATAAGTTTGTGGATTAACTACTGTTGGGTAGGCGAACATATTCCCAGAGTTTAGAGACAATCGAAAAACATGACTTTTTGAGTTGGGGCAGTTGAGGAATAATGCCCCATATCATATCTTTTAAAAAATTTTAAATTTAATTTATTATGAAGATGGTCCCAAAAGTGCTCACTGACGATAAGAAATTGCGACGAGTGGAAGTGTGCCAAGAAATTTTGAACATGTGTGAAAGTGACCCCCAATTTTTGAATAACGTAATCATAGGTGACGAGTCGTGGATCTTTGAGTATGATCCCGAGACAAAGAGGCAATCTTCCGACTGGCACATGCCGGCGTCTCCTCGCCCAAAAAAGGGAAGAATGAGCAAATCCAAAGTGAAAACGATGCACATTGTCTTTTTTCACATCAAAAGCATCGTCCACCATGAATTTGTTCCTCCTGGACAAACCGTCAACGCCAAGTTTTACGCGCAAGTGCTCAAGAGACTCAAACGAAGGGTCAATCGGGTCCGACAAGACATCGCAGCCGACTGGAAGTTGCACCACGTCAACGCCCCGACTCAGCCCCCCCCCAGACTTTTTTTTTGTTTCCTCGTCTGAAAAGGCCGATAAAAGGCAAGCCTTTTGAGACGACAGAGGGGATCCAAGCAGCATGCACCGCGGCTCTCAAGGCTATTCCGGAGAATGGCTTCCGTGACGCCTTCAATGCTTGGAAATCGCGCTAGCAGTGCTGCATCGGCGCAGAAGGAGCCTATTTTCAAAGTTTTTAAATAATTGTAACTAATGGCTCAATAAATTTTTTTAAATCGACTCAGTCCTATTACTTTCCGGACAAACCCTGTATGTTTGCACCCGAGCATACTGATTTTCTATCACGCATTCTGACAAAAGAAGTCTTGTCGAGTTGTCTAACACAAAAAGCGTATAATATTCAATGACAGCTAGACCTTTCGCTGTTTTTTGTAGTGATTCACAAATACACTTAAAATAACAGATAATTAAGTCTGAGAAGACGATATACGAAAATTTGAATACTGAAAATCCATAATCTGTATGAAGGATGTATAGGGAAAATCATGCAAATATTCTTTAACACTGAACCTTCTCAAAAAACTATCTCCTTTACACTTGTAAAAGATCTTTATCGAAAATACCATAAGATCGCATGTATCTCAAGCGGCATGAATTAAACGAAGGTAATAAATTAGAATTTCGATAGCAGATTGAGAACCCGTTGGTTGAAGATGAGTCAACGAAACCTGCGGTGCTACCTTTAGTTTTTTGTTGCTCGGATCGTTTTAAGTGGAGTATAAAATCAAGAAGTATTGTGAATGCATGAAAATTTTGTAAAAATAAAAGAAATAAAATAATGTGAAAAAATACGTAGCGCCTAATTTTCTCTACAAAACAGTATATTTTGTGCCAAAAAGATTCTGCGATTTCAAAGGTAGAACCCGGTCAGTGTTGAACAATTTCTGAGCGCAAGACGTTTATACTTGCACGCAAACAATTTTTCAAAATGTAATTTTCCACAAAAAATGGAGTAGTTACATATAAAATAGTAATATTATAATAACCTTTTATACGTTGGAAAAAAGATCAAATTAAAGACAAACAATAGAAACTTAAAATGCAGAATATCACTTGAGACTCCTTCTGATCTCAAAATTAAGATCTAACACTGACAATCGAATTTTTTTTTATTTTGACTAATTCCATTCAAAACATTTAATCCGCTTCGACTCCAAAAATGTAATCTACATAAATTGTCGGATGAGGATAACGGTACGCTATCGAAACGAAGCAATAAGTAACTAACTTTTTATAAAATAAAGTCTTGAAGAGACACAAGAATTTAACAATCTTTTTATTTTCAATTTGAAATTTTTCATACATCGGAATGGGGAAATTGACAAAACGTGTATGGAACTTTTCCCATACCGGGTTAGTATTTTTCCATACATCGGTTTAGGACGTTTCCATCTCAATCTTTTGGTCATCTTCAGGCAAATTATACCTCATATTATATACAATTTTTTAACATCAAAATTGTGGATGTATGAAAAAAAATGTTGAAGCGGTTTTCATATCACTTCCGAATACGTATATTTAATTGGGAAAAACCCTCAAAAAACAAAGGAGCTCCTAATAATAAAGGTTACATTTTGGAAATCAATTGAGCGAAACCACGATATTCAAACGAACGGACAACCAGGTAATGGTCGTTTGACCATTAGTATCATTCCTCAGACTTTTAGTAGCGCTCTAAGCAGCAGCGATTATTGATCTCAATTTTTCTCTAGCTTGCTTTTTCTGTCCGAAATTTGGTGCTTTTTTCTACAAATTCCAATTGAAGGATCGTAAATAGGACAATACCTTTGGATGCAAGTATCTCCTCCCAAACTTCTTTTATTTCCCTTCCAAAAAGTGTCGATGCATGTGCAAGAGAATGTGTTGCGTCCTGTAGATGAGGCCACATGAGAAGGACATCCTTGACTGCCCCCTTCCTATCTATGATTTTTTTTCCGCTAAGTTACATATGTGGCTTTCATAAGCTCTGCTCTCGTGTCGGCAGCAACCCTCGCTTCTTCCTCTAACCGTTGTTTCAGAAGTTCTAATCGTATCCTTTCTTGTGATTCTTTCGTTTCACCATCAGGCAGAGCTACCTTATAGGCGACACAACCGCACTCGTAATATCCTCCATCTTCCGAATGTGCAGGAGTATCTTCCGCTTCATTCTCATTATTTTTCCTGGAACCAGCTTTCCTTTTTTCCAGCCGGTTTTCGTTCACTGGTTTAAGATATTGAATGTGGTCGTATAGTCTAATCGAAAATGCCTGAATCCCATCAGCTTGTAAGCCGCAAACTTTTCACATTAACTATAAAATGAGTGATAAATTTAAAACATCAGGGAAACTTATTTCTATTTAATTATCGCTTCATTTACATTTTGGTTTCCGCTAAAAGAATTCCATTCGTGAACAATACTACGGAAAATAAAATGGATATAGACAGATGCCTATATGAAGTATATATAGTATTATTATATACAGATAGAAAGATAAGGTTAAGTATCTATTTTACACTTCTTTACTTCGAGCTCTAATTCGCCCTCGCTGCCGTCTTTTTGCAGATCTATACAGGGGGTAAAATATGGTAATTAGACCAGAGTTCTTACCTGTGACCCTTGGTCATTACGTCTTCGCTTTCTCTTTTATTGCAGTGGAGTCAAATATTTCAATTTGATGTTGATACCCAGACAGAAAACAGAAACATGGGACAAATCATAAGATTAATAAAATCAGTTTAAACAAATTATTATAAACTCAATGTACTTATGGACAATAATTTGTTAAATCAATACACATTTCTTTCAAACAATAGACATCATTAAAGTACATTTGCGCAAAACGTTGAACCTACGTTTTACGATCAACAATATTGGCATTTTATACACATTTCTTGAAACATAATTTAATAAACTTTAGAGCAATAAAAACAATTCACATTCAATGGGAAAATTAATTCAGGAATCGTGCAATTAATGGTAATAATAATATCAACGCTACATTTGAAGCATTACTTATACAGTTGGCGAACTGTACACGTAAGATTCATAATCAAATCAAAAAGATAGCCCTAATTAAAAAAAAATGGTCTTGATATGTTACTTCGTTCACGAGATTTCGACATCGCACATTCAAGCTGCTCCCCCACTCCGCCGTCACCCGATTAGTTGCACGTTGTCTGTAAATTCACCTTGATTGCAAAGACTAAGGTCACAAATTAAAATTCAGATCATTTTACTGGAAATAGCTAAAGTCTCCTTTTACATATTGTTAAAACGTAAGCTTTCTACATTAACAATTGCACCTGCTGTAAAGGTTACAAAAAACAAATTATATTTTCTCCTAATCATCGTGGAGCTATTTTCCTTTCTGTTTCTATATTCGGAACTCATAAACTTAATTCAGGAATAAAAATATCCTAGTACTTTTCTGGGTACAGCACATGTTGGGAATTACAATTCCTTACTTTCATTCCTTTGACACATTTTTTTAAAAAAGTATAGCCGCTGAAAGTCAGACAATCTGTGAACAGCAAACACATTTTGAGCCAAAGTATTAACTATACTTAGCTGAAATTTTGCACAAGTTTTTAACTTGTGCAAACAAATCACGAAGTTCAACCAACAAATTTGTACGTCTTTTTTATATCTTTCACTAATAATTAAACTCTCCCCGCCCTGATTCATATCTTAGTCGCAATCTTCAAAAAACATGATTTCGTAAACTTTGGCCTGTGTGCACTTTTTTTCTGACACGAGTCTGTTGTCAGAAAAATACTGGTCTTCTTCCCAGACATCAACACTACACGAAAATCACTGTCGCTTCCACTTTGTAAATATTGCACCATGAGGAGGTTAAAGGGAGGAGGAGTTAGTTACTGAAATACAGGTGAGAAAGGCGTAGGTTAACAAATGACGCTACTATAGATATCAGGAACCTAACTTAAATAGTCAAATCCAATGAAATGAGGGAGACGGATATAGGATGGTATGAGTGAGAGAATGGGATGGAATGAATACATAAGTAAGAGAGAGAGCTTAACGAATAAAGCTACTATAAATATTAGAATATTAGAGCCTCACATGACTTTCTTTTTACTATTCCAGTCTATCTACTTTAACTTCAACAGAAGTAAAATAATCGGAGGATCATAACATCATACCAACGACATCAAACTGTGAAGCACTCCACCAGGAATTCTAATAATTTCTATCTATATTGTCTTTCACATCAATTAATTGAATAGTTCATTAGTTTATTCATTGGTCTGCATACTTCTGCTGTCATCGACTGCAGGAAAAACCATAAACAGATTAGCAAGAATTCGGTTGTACCATAGTAATCCAACATGGCGCAAACCATGAAGCTATTGGAATATTGTATATACGAATATAATAGTTGATATTTCAACAAAAATATGTTTTTAATATAAATTAAAAAATTGAATCCATTGAACAAACAAACTAATTTTCATTTAAACAGTTCGACTTGTAACCAAAAAAGATCAAATTTCTACGAAAAGACATGCTGTTTTAACTAAATTAGATTTTTCTTTATGAAAAGAAAAATATTGCAAACAAATTTCTGAATTGCAAATGGAAATCAGTTTACTTAATTAAAAAAACAAAAAAAGAATTTTCAATAAAACTGTTAAAGTCTCAATCTAAACAGATTTATTTGCAACTGAACAGTTGCATTTTTCCTAAACAAAGATGATATTTATAAATAAAATGCTAAATTTTTGTACCAAAAAGACGAATTTTTAACAAAATCAAAATTTACTAACAAACAGTTGAATTTCCTGGTAAATCGATATTATAATCTATAATCTTACATTTTAATGCACACCTATTAAATTTATTGACAAATTAAATTTATGAGTTACTATTAACCTGAATAGTTGATAAAATTCGAGGTTAGAATTGGAGGTTGCAATAAGCTACTTTAAACAACCTTTTTAACATAAATAATTAATTGAACGGCTAACAGAATCCATTCTTTCTTTTTAATGTATTCTATAATTGTAAGTGAATTGTACCATTTTATTTTAATAAGCCCCATAGGATTTTCGTTGTCCCACACTGAAATGTGTCAAAATATTCATTTTACAAGAGAACGATTTTCTAGAATCA
>NC_046657.1:43301817-43313363 GCF_010883055.1 Belonocnema kinseyi
ATTGATTTGTTCCATTATACTTATTTGCGTGAAATTCAATAAAATATTGAATTAAGAGGATCGGATTCTCAGGATAAACCCCCGGGCACAAAATTTGGCGACGTCTTTACGACATCGTTACGACAACTTTAGGACATCTTATGTCCATGTCGTTAAGGCGTCTTTACGATATCGCAAATATGTCGTATAATCTAACGATGTATTTACGATATCGTAAAGACATTATAACGATATGGACATAGTATATCGTAAAGTTGTCGTAAAGATGTCGTAAAGACGTCGCAAAGATGTCGACAAATTTTGTGCCCACTGAGAAGTAACTAAAACTCTAACTTAATGTTTCTTGATCGAAGTAATTTCATCTACCAATATACTTGAAACACTTTGAATGTTCTTGAGACAAGAAAATGAGTGTATTTACTCAAAGAATAATTTCTCTCTACTTGATGCTTGAATATTTGTCTTCAAATGATTATTAATTTGAAACGAATATATAATGTACTTAGAATATGCATATGTTATCAAGTGACAATTACGTTAGTTTACTCAATGTAAGAACTCTAAGACTTGATATAATACAGATGACACACATACTATGAAAACATTTATTATTCTAAAGTAATTCGTATCGTAGTTTTAAATCTTAACAAGCAATCAGCATGCTTATTTACCGAAGTATGAAAGTGCTTTAATTAAAAAGAATGCATTTATATATGAGCATACAGAGTAAGTTTATGTAAGTAAATGTTATATTTATAATAAATAATTATTGGCAAATTCTTCAAAAGTAATTTATTAATCATCAAATATAATTTTTGAGTGACAGATGAACAAATACTGAGATTTTATTGCAAAAAACGTTTTTAATTTTGACTTCAGGAAAAAACAAAATTTTCAATTTATTTTTAGTAACTTTATTGATTTTATTTTAGGTCAAATAGTGGTGAATAAAAAAAATAAAAATTAGGAACTGGACAAAGACAAGATTAATCATTGTGCAAAAAAATGCTTTCTTTCTCTAAACTCTGAATTCACCACGTCTTTTTAATTAAAATTGAGTTAAATTTGTATGTGTTACTTCAAAGTCTTATTTTAAGATTAAGAAATTACTGTTAACGCATTTCCTAATCATTATTTATTATTAATATCACATTTGAATGTCGATACTGTTCAAAATCAGCGTGCCAAAAGTAACCAATCGTGTTGCCCGCGCGACGCAAGCGCAGTTCAAAGAGTTCCCAAGATTGGGATCACTGATATGAATAAGCCTTTATATTTACAAGTTTGCTTTAAGGTAAATATCGTGTTATTAATTAACCAAGTGTGGTATTATTTAGAGCTCATTTATCGTCTTGGGTTCCTTTTCAACAAGTGGGGTTCATTTTTGTTCCGCATTATTAATACAATAGTTTATGTCAATAGCCCAATAAATTTTGCTTTGGGTGAAGTAATTCGAGTTATTGAATCAAAAATGCAGTACTACAGATTAAAAAGATTGACAATTATATGAAATTCAAGCATATCAAGTTAAGGAAAATAAATGCACATTTATTTCAAGAAAATTTTGTATTTAAAGTGTTAAACATACTTTTGAATTAACAAAGTATCTTTTCAAATTCTAGAGAAAATTATATCCGCGAAACAAAGATACTTTCGATTTGATAGTATCGACTGTAGTTTCAATGAATGGCGATTTCGAATATGGTCAAAAGCATGTACTATTAGATCTACCGCATCTGTGATTGAAGAGAAGAAAAATCAATTTTGAGTCATCTGTAAATTCAATTATCAGATCAAGATATGTATTTCTTCCTAAGGTAAAATATTTCAATGTGAAGAAAAATCTTGTTGTATGTAACAGAAATGCAAATATTTTAAAAAATTGCGTAACTGACTGTGAGGCATAGTAAAATTGAACCAAAAGTATGAAAACTCTTCAATCTATCAAATATTTTTTGTGATTCATGAGCGTATACAAATGGATTAAATTTTCGTATTATTTTCGTATCTTCCAAAAAAATTTGAACACCATCAAATTCAGCTGGAAACATATAAGAAAAACACTGCAACACATTTCTAGCTGATGTAATTGGTGTATTGAAATTTTTTTCGAAGTTTGAACTTGGCAATTTGTCAGCGGACAACCGAAAATTCCGAAAAATACAACTAAAAAAATTATGAAATTGCCGAAGTATAAAAATCCCGAATTGAAAAATTCCTGAATAATAAAATGCACTACTGTTTATAATATGGCCCTATTTGAAAATTTCAAAAGAAAATATTCCAGAAAGAAAATTACAGAATTATAAAATGGCCGAACCAAAAAATTCCAGAATATAATGAATAAAAAAAATTTTTTGCTGAATATTATATTTTTTTTAATGGAATAAACAAATACTTTTATGATAGAAATTTCTTTGATGTTCAAGACTCTATAAAATAATTTTAAAAAATTTCGATGAAAATGATGAAACAGAATGTTTTTTTTAATGAGAAATTTTGCTTAAAAATTGCAGTCTTTAAACCAATTTCTTTATGCAATTTTTATACAATTATTGTTATTTAAAATTCAAGAAATAATTTTGATATAGTTTAATAATTGATACAAAATTTCTTTGATAGAGATATTTCATAATCGTGTTTTTAATAAATTGTTAATATTTATTTAATAAAAAACAATAATTACTACATTTCTATAACTCAGGAATTTCATAATTCGGAGATTTTTAACGGGGATTTTATTATTCGGTAATTTTAGAGTGTCGGAAATTTTGTTTTTCGGGTTTTTTCAGTCGCCTCATTTAATGGTATAAAATAAAATCTTTAAAATCCTTAATATAAAATCTCTAAACCATATTGTCGATTTCGAATGCCACAATACTCGATTTCATTGCTATATGCATGTGACACGGGACGTTAGTGGGTTATACGTCAGTGGTAATGGAACGTTACACGACTTTTCTTGTAGTTAATGATCCCAACGGAGCTGACTTGATCTGCGCTAGCTTGGATTTGACTGATGTTTATTGGCTACCGTGCGCGTCTGTACTTGATTTTTAAATACGTACGCGAACTAGAGCCAATAAGCGCCTCACAGTTAAAGCATGCGCAAGTATTTTGGGATCACTGTTGAGAATAATAATCGAATCAAAATTCGAAGTCAAGCCTCTGCATGTTATTTATAATCGGATTCTGTTTTAAGTTTAAGCCTCTCTGCTTGTTATTTATGATCGTATTTTCATTTCAATTTCAGAAAGGACATTTTAAAGCCTTCAAAGATTTGAACGAGCTATCTGGACCCTTAAATATATTTACCTGAGTGCCTGCGGAGAATTTCTCAGAGCTTCTCAGAGCCTTGAGAATTCTTAGCATATACTCTAAGATTTCTATCGCTAGGGTTAGTATATTTTTAATTACAAGTTAATGTTGAAGCTATTATTTGTTATTAATATAAACATTAACAATAAGTAATAGCCCTGTGAAGCATGGAATTTGTTATAAGTTTTGTTATTAAAGTCCATTGCTGGTGTAAAATGCGATAACAACTTTTTGAGATTTTGAGGTTAGGAATGAATTGTAGAATGCAAGAGCGAACTGCTGGTCGCAGAATTAGATAATTTTGGCCACTTAAATGGAAATCATCCGTATATCTACAAAAATTTATAAAATATTATTTTTTGTTATGAAAAGTTACGAAAATGTACTACAAAAACTTTACGAAAGTTAAGCTTTTACTACGAAGTACTACAAGGAGACCGCACGCCTATGGCGGGGATGGTGGAAAAAGAGCCCACATACGCGATCGCCTGTCCTCCAATTTTCGAGATAATGTGAGGCAAATTTTGAATCAGTATAAACATAACCTAATAATTTCGTTGTGCAATTGCAAACTGTTTGTGTTTAGTGAGAAAAAAATGTTGCGTAAAGTGTAAGTGTTAAAAACGTGCATAACAAGTGATAGAATAATGTCGCATTGTTTTTGTAAAGGCTGTGATTTGGGTAGCAAGGCACAGAAAGAGAGAGATGGACGGTAACTTAGTTTGTTTACACCGAGTGCGGTAAGTAAAGCAACAAAATGTGACAAAAATATAGTTTTTAAATACAGCATACTAATAAATTAATATGAAGCTTTGGTTTTGATAGAGTTTCTATCGAATCAATTCATTAAATGTGTTTTTTTAAGAAGCAAACTGTATTGTTTCACTTTATTCGTGAATAAAATTTCAAAACATACGTATGTAAATGTCAGATTAAGTGTCAGTTAAAATTTGTCAGTATTGACAGGGTGACCCATGCACCAAGCAAACAGTATTTCTATGGGAATGGGAAAGGACAGTGAAATAATTTCTTCACTGGAAACTTACTAATTTTTGCAAAAAAATCTGCGCAGCTTTGATTTCAACCGGTTTTTAAAGAATTAGTTTAATTTTTATCTTTTTCAATTATGATATCATTCACTTCAGAATGCGTAATTAGAAAATTTTTCACTTCAAACATTTTCCATTTCAGATTTTTAATTTTCAAACGGATATTTCAATTCAAAGAATTTTATAATTCACTTTCAAAGACTTACAGATTCAAAATTAAAATCACGTAAAATCAAGGATTTTTGTTGTAAAAAAACAAACATTTTTAGTTGATCAACTTCTTTTATAAAAATTTTGTTCATTATAAATTAAATATTCAAAAATGATTTAATGATTTAAAACTATTTCAAATAATTTAAACGAAATTTCGGTGCAAAGAGTCCATGGCTTTATTTAATACCATATATTATTAATTAAAATGTTACTTGCGTGGCGGATTTTTATGTAGGGAATGTTGCAGAGTTGCTCAGATGACACTGGCAGAAGTGCCCTACCGAAAAGAATCTTTGAGTATATACTCCTACTAAAAATTCTTTAGGTCAAAGAAGCTCAGAGAAATTCTTTGCAGGCACTCAGGTAGATATTTTTAAAGGTCCAGGAAGCTCGTTTAAATGGTCTGAAGGCTTTAAAATATCCTTTCCGAAATTGAAATAAAAATACGAACATAAATAACAAGCAGAGAGGCTATCTCAATAGAGTAGCCGGCACTCAAGGGTCCTTTGTTAAACTTTAGGATTAAAATTTAGAAGCAGATTTTTCTTAATTTCATAGTTAACAGTCTAAAACATAATAATTTGGAATCTACGGGTGTCGATGACTTCAGATATCTAACTTTTTTTTTAATGCTTAAAATTGGAATTAATAGAACGTTTCTCGTAAATGGAATGAGATACGCCAAAAAAGACAACATTTTTGAATTCAACTAGAAAATTGTATATCAGTATGTAAGTTATAATTATAAATAAGTATAATGAGAAAATTTATTAATTAAAAAAAAAGTGTTAATAATTTGAAGAGAAATTTAAAAAGGGAGAGCAGATTAGCCACGACCAACTACTGTAAGTAACTCTGCCCGCCCGGTACGTGACGAATCCAAAGGTAACATTATATTACCGTCGTACCACTCTTAAAACGACCACTAAAAGGATCTTGAAAAGGACCCAAATCTCTCAAACTATCTACGAGACTATTTTGTTTCAAATCGACTTTGTTTATGTTCTCAAATGGGCTAAGCTATTTCGCTAAAGAAAACTCAAAGATTTCTTTCAGTAGGGTGATAGAGCATAGAATAGAAAAAATAAAGTATGTGAGTTGCACTTTCGCGAGGACGAAATTGCAAAAGAATTCATACCGGGAAAATTAAAACGGCTACCCTGATATTTTTTGTGACCCTGAAAATTACCAAAAAAATTGACCTCCATTCAAACGGCCACCATCTACTTGTCGTTACAAATTTTTTCCTTATTAAAAATTAGTGTCCTTCTGTCCTAGAAATAATTTGGCATGAAACGTGAGTCTTGTAGTGCAAATGACCATCCAGATTGAATCTTATTTATCCAACTGTATAAACTGGTGCCGACGTACTCTCTTCTCAAACCACCCAAGGGAAGCAATGATGAAGGCAATGAGATTTTGGATGCATTACTCAACCTGAAAGACGTCTAAGACAAGAGTGAGAGAAAAGAACAGTGGCAAGGTGTAGTTGACACAATTTTAGACAAAGGTAGTGCATCGCATCTACCAGGAGAGGCTTCGCAATTATTGATCGAGCATGATTATTCTATGTCCAAAACATCTGAGTACGCGCTCAGCTATATTTCGGGATATGTCAGCAGAAAGGGATCGCGGTTCGCAAAGTACCTGCATAATGAGAAACGTCTTGCGTGCGAAGATTGTAAAGAAACTCCCAAAGCCCACGGCCTTCGTTGTGAATAATTGCTGTGAACATATATGGGCTCGATCCTTTTGAAGGCCCAGCTTCGCCGTACCTCCGGGTGAGTGAGGCCGGCGGAAAAGTGTACCCTCTCTCGATACAAAAAGACGGCAGCGGGAGGATGAGTGGTGCTTCCCGTGAGGTGGCCGCACGGCGGCGGCGCGGATTTTTGGTTCTAGGTTAGCCACGACGAATATTCAGCGAGTATATATATTCGAATATTCGTGAATACGACACTATGAACACTTTACACGACATGAATGAACGTAAAAGGAAAAGAATTTTAAACACTAGTCGGAAGGCAGTGTTGCCAGATGAGTTTCACGCTTTCCCCCCAATACTGTTACTATTTCACCCCAAATCTCCCTATGGCCGAACTGTAAATCCCTATATTTCTCCCTATGTAATCATACTCGATTTTGAAACGCTGATCAAGCTGCGCTTACACCTCTGTTTGAAAATGTTCGTCTTCTCACTCTACAATATGATGATCCCATAAATTAGTCTAATTTGACACATTTTACCCCGAAAATGTGTAGAATGAGACAGACTTATGTGAACGTCATATGGTAAAGTGAGAAGATGAACATTTTCTAACCGAGGTATAAACGTAACTTCATGCTGTTTCACATCTCGCGAATATTTTCAGGCTATTAAGGCCATGTATAAGTCACGTGACATGGCGCTTGTAACGATATTTTAGAGTTTTATACATCACTTTAAAAAACTTACAATTAAAATTAATTGTTTTTCGCAGATAAACGTAAATAAAACGATAAGGAACGTTTATCTACTAGCTAAAATGTATTTGCTGTATTTTTTTTAATTGAGGTGCCTGAAAAAATGAAAACCGATAATGTAGGAATTGGACAAGTAATCCATAGCCGTAAGTTAAACCAGATTAAACTATATTTTCTATAGTACATATATAAAATTCAACTCTTTAATTATGTATTATAGTTGTCATTTCACATTAATGCAAAACAATTATCAAAAGAAAATAAAATTTTTGATAAACTTAAAAAAACGTAATATTCAAGTGCATCACTCCATTCTTCCTAAGGCATCCAGAACATCGTCATCAAATTCACTTTGATACATGGCTTCGCTGTTGAACTTCTTTAATATTTTGGCTGTTGGTTCAAAATTGGCGCAAGTATTCGGCAGTAGATACCTGATTCGCAAAAGAGCATCAGCAGTTTTGGTTGCCATCCTGTTTCTCAATTTATCTAAAATAATATTAACAATAGAAAAATCTCTTTCTACAGTAGCGTTGGAGAAAGGTAAACTTAGAAAAGCAAGAGCTAACTTGGAAATGTGCTCGAAACGCTTACATCCTTCAGCGTCAACGTTTTCATTTACTTGCGCCCAAAACTCATCTGAAGACTTGTCACCAATTTCTAAGCGATGAAATTGATTCCATTGTTTAATCGTTTCTCTTACATAAAGACAAACTGCTTTAAACGATTTTGCGAGTTCGGTTATGTCTTCTTTGTTCTGACGAGTAGCCATTTCAGGTGCAAAAAGACAGATTTTGTTAAAAATCTTGATGTTGTTTGGAATCCTTGCTTGCAATTCTTCTGTCAATTAGATTAAAAAATCTCTGCACCTTTGCTTAATAATAGGTAGAGTTTCGGGATTGCATTGATTGCTTAGTTCATAGAAGTAAAATCCAAAATTAACGCAATTTACAGACATTAGATGATCTTGAAATTTAAAGCTCGACAAATCTTGAGCCTTTAGCAATTGATGTGGAATTATTATTTTTTGCAACGTCGAATATAATAGATTGTTGAGATCCTGAAGTAATTTCAATGGTTCTACAGATTCTGACTGGAAAAGTTTATTTAAAGAAATCACATCTTTTAAAGCGTAACGCAAAAATACCAAATACACCTTATTTTCAATACAACGATACATTTGGTATAATGACTCAGCTTTGAAGCCTGGGTCTCCTCGTTCTGAAATTCTGTATGTATTAAAGTGTAATTCCAAGACATCCCACTGATCCAGAATCATATCAATCGCATTTAGTCGAGCAAGCCATCGTGTTCCCGATAATTTAGCTATTTTTCTTGGATTAGAGTCAGCTATAATTTTATGTAATCGGTTGTAATCGATCTTTCTTTTCGTGCTTTTTGAAAACCAGGAATGACTTTCTTTGACGAGAAAGTCTAGGTTTTTTGGTAAAATATCACAAGTTCGCTCAGCACAGAGGTGTAAGGAATGTGGAACACACTTTATCGTTATAAGATGAGGACTAATCTCCCTGAGTTTGGATGAAACAGAATTATGTTCACCAGCCATTGCGTTTGAGCCATCAATTCCAATTCCGAGGAGTTTATCCAATGTAAGGCCGTCTTTTTGGAGCTGTTCTTTTAAGCTGCTGGTCATCTGTTCTGCTGTCCCTGAATCTAATTCCACAAGCCGATAGAATGTAGTACGTACTTTATGGAAATTTTTGCTAAAATAGCGGATCATAATGCACATTATTTTTTTCGTGTCTACAGTAGTGGTTTCGTCTATAATTAGAGAATAATGCGAATTTCCTATATCATCTATAAGATCGTCCAATAAGCATGGTGAAAGTACATTAAAGATTACAGCAGTACATTTGGAACGGTGTACTTTCACATTCTTCAGCGTTTGAGAGTCTTCATCTAAGCTTTTAACTACTTCACCCAAATGATTTACTGTATTAATGCTGCAATGTTCAGCGATGAAAGCAGCAATCTTTAGTTCAACTTTTTTTCTTTTGTCGTCGATTGATTCTTTAGTGAACTTCGTCATTTTAGGGGTCTTTTCGATATCATTAGACTTCGCAATATTTTGCTCATGTTTCTTTGTTATTGCGTGCGCTTTAAGAGACTTATGGTGTGCTATTAATTCCCATTTGCAAACTTGGCAAAATGCTTTCAAACTATCACCTGCGCACGGCTTTAACAAACCTAAAAATGAAATGAAATCCAAAATACTAATTATTTTCAAAATTTTAATTTTTAATTATGATCTCATTATATTCAAAACCTAAATTTAGTATAATATAGAAACCAGTCTAGATTATGTACATAAATAATACTTAAAGGAAGAATAATTTTTTTATAGACACATTATAAATAATTATCTAGTAGACAGTAACACTTCTGTTTGCACTAAAAGTGCGACGCAGTAACTTTGGCTTAAAAAGTCCGCAAAAGTCACCTGATTATGAATATCAAGGATATTTTTCAAAAGCTGGCGCAAACATTTTTTAAACAACTTTTTTAAACAATTTTTTTAAAGAATTACATTATTGTAAGATAAAATTTTTCTAAAATTATTTTTGAAAAGTTCATGGAAAAACCAAACTTTCATATTCAAACAAATTTTTTATGCAAGGACCCGTTTTCCTTTTAGTGCATTATAAACAATTGAATTTGCACTAAAATTAACATAATTACGGCTGCATATCTCGGCATCTATTGGACCGAGAATTTTCGACAAAAATGTTAATCTTTTTTCAGAACACTTGCTCCACGAGAAAAAAAAATTGTTGACTGAGCTAAAAATTTTCTTACTATATAAGTGTTAAAATAGTCATTTCTTAACAAATGCGTGTGCAATTTTTTGAACATATTGATAAAATACTTTGCATTGTACAAGGTTGATGCTATAACTTTTCTAAACAAATATGGGAAAATTACCTTATGTACAAATACTTTTGTTACTTTACAAAAGTCTCAATAGTTTTTTTCCTTAAAAACAATTTTTATAAACAAATACGGACACTTAATTGCAAAATTAAGTGTCCCAGCTGCAATTTTACAGTTAAGATTTTCGATTTTTTTTTATTCATTTCTCTAGTACCTTCCTCATAATCTTTCTCTCTGTTACCACTTTGAAAACATCGTTCTTTTGTTAATAACAATTGTTATCAACATAATCCTAGATTTAACAAATCTGATCTTTCTATTCGCGTTGCTTGAATCAGCTACAAAGAAAAACTTTATCTTGACGAACGAACTACATTAAAAACTTCAAGTTTTCAATCTAGTTTAAAAGTGATTTATATAAATCCAAAGAACAGCAATATTATATATTTTATTGTTATTATATTATTATTTTGCAGTCAATTGCTTAGAACACTTTAGTTAACAAATTGTTTGACTTAAGAGCAAATTTCTTTTATTTATTCGCTATAAAGGTCACGGATCATATGTTTGAGTTCCTTCGAATTTTCTTCGTATGCTAATTTATGATTACGTATTTAATTATTTATTAAATAATCATTATTTATTCCCTGTCATGTGATACTTTACTATGTAAAACCAATTTAGTTTCGCCAACTTTACGTTCGCAATAAGAAACATTTTTCGCTAAAACTAGGCCATGCTATGAATGCTATTTATTTTTGTGTATTTTTAATTCATATATGTTCACATGCATGAGTATTTATTTATATCTGGAGTAGAATATAATTTTAAAATAAGATTCGCATATAAGTATAAAATAATTAACATAAAACCTTTAAAAGCGTCTTCTAGCTCCCATGCTTTTACATATTTTTGTGTGAACACGCGCGACCATTAACGTATTTCCGATGTATTCAACCAATTACGGTACTGTCACACTTCTGCCAGCCTGCCCCGTTCCAGCAGAAAAATAATAAGAGTAAAAGAGAAAGAGAGTACTTTTCTTTTAATCTTACGCTCTCTATCTCTTTTACTCTTATGACTTTTCTGCCAACACCGGGCAGGCAGACAGAAGTGTGATAGTAGCCTTACACTCCATAAGACGTTACTATTTCTTGGCAAAGAAAATCCCTCAAAACCCCTCTTGGAGATCAGAAACTCCCAAAAAAATCCCTATACTTTTTTTCTCTCTATATTTCTCCCTGCGCTACTGAAATCTCCCTAAAAATAGGGGAAAAAACCCCAATCTGGCAACACTGTCGGAAGGAGTCGCGAAGGGAAAACACATTCACTGGAATTTTATTGAAGTTGGTTGTTTACTTGTTTACAGTGGTGATACAAGGTGAGAATGAGAACAGCGGTACTGTTTCCTTGAAACTTCCTAAGCAGACTGAATGTGAGTCGCCGCTGACTCTCTTTAGCCGAGCTTGAAGCCAGTGATCCCAGATCTGAAACGAGATGCGGTCCAATACAATGACAGGGCTATGTCCGTGTCAATATAGTAGGAGACGCTGTAAATGACTGAGTTGCGCGCGCAACCCATTTCTCCTCTTCTGAATTTGAAAACTCGAAGAT
>NC_046657.1:43313463-43320282 GCF_010883055.1 Belonocnema kinseyi
AAAGTAAAAAAGACGAATTATCTACAAAAAATTGAAATTTTTAAGCGAAAAATATGAGTTTTTAATGAAAGAGTTAAACTTTCAACCAAATAGTTAAATTTTTAATCATAATTCAAATACCTTGTTAAAAAAACGTATTTTTTTTTGACAAAGTAGTTCAACTCTTAGTGAAATAATCGACTTTCAAACCCAAGAAGATGTACAGTTGATATTTTAACCAAGCAATTGCATTTTTGACCAAAAATGATAAAATTTTCAACAAAAAGGATTAAATGTCTACTAAATAAGGTCAATTTCCAACAAAATACATGAACTTTCAACGAAATTATTTAATTTTAAGAACAAAAAGAGTATTTCCACCCAAAACTTATAATTTTAATTTTTAACAATATATTTGCATTTACAACAGAACGACTTTACAACCAAAACATATTTATAGTTCATAATTCAACCGAAAAATGTAATTTTTAATCAAAAAGTATAAATTTTCCATAAAGCAATTTAATTTGTACAAAGAAAGACGACCTTTTAACAAAACACATGATTTTTTAACCAAAAATGGTATTGATTGATTGTTAGTTTCAAAAATGTATTTTCAACGAAAGAGATGAACCTTCAAATAAAAAAAATAGGCTATTATAATATAACATAATTATAATATTATCATTATTAATATACGTATATATTTATATATATATAATAGTATTAATATTTATATAATTTATATTTTATACATGCAATAACATAACCTCCAAATATACGCATATCAAGAGGCGCGCGATCTATTCAAATGATGAGAATCGTCAGCATCGAAATCTGGAAATATTAAAATCCCAATCTCCTGAATTTATTTCAAAGCAGTTAGCTGTTAGCAGATAGTTATATAAATAGAATCGCCGAAGTGCTCCGACCGGCAATCGTGCATCTTCGAGTTTTCGAATTCAGAAGAGGAGAAATGGGTTGCGCGCGCAACTCAGTCATTTACAGTGTTTCCTACTACATTCACACGGACATAGCCCTGTCATAGTATTGGACCGCATCTCGTTTCAGATCTGGGATCACTGCGTGAAGCTAGCCGTGGCTGTGAGAATGCATTCGAGCCTGCCAATTGGTGGCGAGATCGACAACGAAGTCGGAACCGAGCGGTGGGGATTGTCAGCCAGGGCCCGCAGGCCTGTCTCCACGCGTCGAATCAACTCTACCTTAGCCTAGTGTAAAATTTATAAAAGTTTTAATTAAAATTTAAAAATAGAAAAAATAATTTCAAAATTACAAGATTTTAATACTAATATTAAACCTAACGCAGCATTATTTAATAGTGGAAGTTTAATTTACAAGTATTTTAATTTAATTAATACCTCTGAACGACCCCTTGGCTTCCTTCCTGAAATTAATATTATTAAAACTATCCCAGCTATTTTAAACCCCTTCCCTATCTTTATAATCTATTCTAATTATACTATTCATACACGTGTGCGTGTCAAAGTAAAATAAGAAACACACGTACATTTTAATACCGTGGTTGAGATCCCCGGTGTCACGTACCAAACGTTCGAGCGAGAGAGAATAGAGACAGAGGGAAGATAGAGAAAGGGAGGGAGAACGCGCAAGAGAGGATAAGAGTGAACGCTGGCGTATGTGACTGGCCCGACGCAGATGTCTTCGTAGACGTTGTCAACACGGCCTTCGCACCTGTTTACAAACTGTTGGAGCCAGGCCGGGGAAGTTAGAGGCAATTAGGTAAGGTTCTAATTGCCCGATGAGTCGGTCATCGCCCAACTCGCATTATGACTTGCTTGAGAGTACCCCCAACATTGCTACCCCTTACTTGCTTTTACCCAGTAAATATTTCGCTTCGGCTTAGAGGCGGCAATACCTGAGATCTTGAAATTATTATCCATTCTACTTTTAATCCCCTTGTATTTGCAATGCTCATTCATAGAATGTCTATATATTATTCTAATTTGGAAAGCTTAGAATTTAAATTTATTCTGTTTTGAAGACCTTTAAACTGAACATTGAAAACTTCGCAAATTTTACCATTTGAAGTGTTTTCAAAGTAAAATTTGACTACAATTTTTTAGGTATCAATCTGCAATCATTCGTCTGGGAAGATTGCCTGAAAATTGAAAATGATTGAACTATCAATGCTTTCAATTTGAAATGTCTTAGAAATCATTCACTTTTTAAACGTTCTCATTTTAAAATACATTAACCTTAGGAATTCGAATTTCAAAATATTGTACAATTAGTCTGATTTAATGTGCCTATTAATATAAGAATTACGTTTAATCACAAAAATAAATAAAAAGTTAAGAATAACCGTTATTGTAAATAGTATTAGTAATAAAATATTTTTATTTTACATATTTTCAATGTTATATTTCCCTGCATTTTCTCAGTTATTGCAAATAGTACTAAAAATGTTATATCTTTGATAGCAATTAGTGAAATATAGTCATTTAAATGTTTCGGAGCAGTTTAGATAAGCATAATATGCTTATTGGGGCAGCTACACGTAGAAAAAATTTGGTTTCTCAATTAAAATGATAATTAATAATAGCATTTCGTGTTAAGATTCACTCAGTGAAAATTCCTGGAATATTTTATAATTAATACTTTACTATAAATTGTTCATAAAAATATGACTTTTTAATTATCATTTGTGACTAACTAAGATATTGAACTTAAACTCAAGCTATTTGAATGGAAGGAACGAATTCGCTATACCTGATTTTCCAATATTTCGAATTTTTTCATCTAATTTGTTTATGAAAATATAAATTGCTATATTTGATCAAATATTATCAAAGTTAGAATTTCTTCTTTTTCACACGAAAATTCCTTTTCTTTTAGAATTATAATTTACTTTTTTACCTAAAAAGTTCACAATTATAATGGTCCTGCCTCTTTGAGAAGTCGCTTCGAGAACGACTGGAAGAGCTGCACCAGATGCCACTTTTCCGCTCGGTTTCGATTAATTAAAAATCAAAATTTCCGTTTTTGATCCGTTTTTAAAGGCATTACCAAAAAAACTTGCGTTTTAAATCACTGACCAAAACAGAATGAGAAAAAACTCAGAGGGCTAGCCTATTTAAGGATAATTTTGAACAATCCGATTGGTTTAGTAATAAAACTAATTCCATTGTAATTCAGAGTTTAAATATCTGTCAAAAAACTTGAGCTTCAAAAGATTTAGTAATAAACTAATCTCATAAATAACGAGAGTTTCAAAATCTGTCACAACAACTTGAGCTTCTTGAACCTTCCTGAAATGATTTTGTTTTATTGTCCTTTTAAATACCCTTTGGGAATTTCCCACCATGAACATAAATAAAAAAGAGTGATAAAAATGACCGGGAATTTCCAGCGCCGGAAAACCCCTGGAAATCACAGAAATCCGAATCAATGATCGGGATTCTTTTCTTGATAACTTTAAAAATACAAATTTAAAGTGTTTAATTTTTGTTTGAAGCTTTAATTGTTCAGAGTCCCCATATTAATCAGGAAAAATAATTCTTAACAATTTTTCGGCTTTCAAATATTTTTTACGATTAAAATGTAACAATTCAAACTCATAAAACTGAAAAATACCGTTAATACATGAAAATGTATAATAAAGTATAGGCAATACCAAAAATATAAACTAATGTTTAATTTTTATAGGAATTTTAGTCAAATTTATTACTTTTTTTCAGCCTTTCAAAGTGCTTAAAAAGTTTCAAAATTCGATTTCAAAATCTTTAACAAACTACATTTTTCAAACAATTTTATGGAATCTTTTTAAACTTGTTATTATTTTTGAAATTCTTTTGAAACTTCTAGACAATTTTTTTATATCATTTGAGTTTTACCTAAAAATTTCAATAAATCCTGCAAAATTAAAATAATGCGTTAAAATCATCCGGATTATTTTCTGACGATTATGGAAATCTCTATAAACTGCAAAATAAAAAATTCTTACTTTCATAAATTGTACAGATCGAAGAATAAAACAAAAAATCAACGCTATAAATTTGAATGGTCTAATTTGAAGAATGAATCAACTAATTTGAATATTTTGACAAAATTATATCATTTTGAGCAATTTCAGTGGAAAGCATTAAAACTTGACACATTAGGATTAGGATTTGAAGATCTTCAAAAATATATATTTTGCTGAACAATTTTTGGAATCATTCCAAATTTGAAATTATTTTTGAATCTCTTCAAAACTTCTGAATATTTTTAACATAATCGAATTTTTTCTAAAGTAATGAATTTTCCACATATAATTATATTTATAATTATTTGGAATCTTTTGAATAGTTTTTGAAATTAATTAAAAACTTATGAATATCTTTTTAAATCATTCGACTTTTTCCTACCATTTTTAATAAAACCTTCAGAATGTTTTCAAACGCCTGAAAATCTTCCGGATTATTTTTTTTTTACAATTTTGGAAATCTGTTTAAATCTTTTTAAAAGTACTTTTAGGGCTAATGACGGGGTTGATACAAAATATTACAATTTTTTTTTTTGAAAATAAGAATTTACAATAAAAATGTAAATTTTTAATTTAAGAAAATAGTTTAATTTTTCACCAAATAGTTGAATATAAATATTTACGAGTATGTGAAGTTTCCACCAGAAGAATAATCTTCTGTTTAATGCAAACATAAATAATATAGTTAAGTTTCAAGTTTAAGAATAAATTGTAAATAAAACGAATTTCCAATTAAAAATATTAAAATTTGCAACGAAATCATATTTTAACTACAGAATTGAATTTTTATCCGAGAAGATTAAGTTTCAACCAAAACACAATGAATTTTCTGCAAACAAGTTTAAATTTTCTTTGAACAAATTAATTTTGAACTAAGAAAATTAAGTTTCTACCAAGCTTATTTTTCTACCAAAGAAAGACGAATACATTTTTAGTTAAAATAAATTAATTTTAAAATAAAAAAAGAATGAATTTTTAACAAAATAGTACAATTTTTCACCTAAGCAGACCAATTTGAATCAAACTCATCTAGAATTTTTAAATTGAACAGACAAATTAAAAAGAAAAGACCTTAGTTTGACTTTTTAACATCAAAGTATAAGTTTCAAAATAGAAATAAATCTATGAGTGTACTTGAATTTACAACCTAAAAAGGCCAAACATTTCCATTTTTACCAATGATTTTTTGTAATCTTCGAATTTGAGTGTAATAAACTCCATGGGAAATTCCTAAAGTGGAACCAGAAGGGACAAAAATTTCATTTTTCGATCAAACTATGCAAGATACGAAAAAATTAAATAAACTAAAATGATGCGCCCTAAAAAGATCTACAAATTTGTTATCAATTACTTTTCTATTGGACACGTATTTTTTGTTTTTAGTCGTAAACAACAACATTAAAAATAAAAAAAATTAAATTTTTGGACTAACAACACAAACTACAAAAAAAAACTTGTTTATCCAAAAACAGCTACAAATGTTTAATATTTTTTTTTGTAGGATGCGCAGTATTTTTCCGAAATGAATTAAACTAACAAAATTAATTTTTGTAATAAACATCGCAAGCTATGCAAAAAATAAATAGACTTATTCAAGTTTTTCATGAATAATTTTTGTAGGATTTTTCATTTCGCCATATTTATTAAAAAGCTTATTTACCTGAATAATTAACATGCAAACTTAGTCTAAACATATACAGGAAATAAATTATCGGGTTTGTGGATTGAAAAATTAAAATTTTAGCATTTTTTTTGTTAACAAGGGAATCGTTTTGATCATAACAAGAAAACACACAATAATTTGAGTTAATTTAAAAAAAAGAACATCAACTCAAATAATAAACAAATATAAATATCAGTTAAAATTACCACTATCATTTCGTTTTAAAATATAAGTTTATATGTTAATGGACAGTTTCGATTGTAATTTGATTAGCGCGTCCCAGAGGATGCTCGACCCATTGAAACAATTAAGCCCTCTTGATTGGAATCACTAATTAGAATTAAGCACCAGGACCAAAACTTAATCGAGGAGTCCGAGATATATCTGCGAGAATCCTCTTCAAATCTCTTGTGGTGAATTGAGCCTCCATTTTTATCGGATTTGTGTAGGAACTGCAACTGAACCCCTGGAAATCAGAACTTCCTGAGCACGCGAGACGAGTTTGTCTAGTAGGTAAGGAAGAGGATAACGCGTTGCTACGGGCCGCTTTCAGGCCGCTGCCTGGAAGTAGCAATTATGTGTCATACTGACCAAGAATGGTCTCAAACACTCTCAACCGTCCTTTTAAAATTGTGATCTAACGTCGTAGACATCGGATCATCGGCGGCCGAATTCGTTTTCGGAACTACGCTACGAATCCTGGGCGAGTTTGTTCTGCCAGACGACTTTGCTCCGGATCCACATATATGTTCATCGAAGAAATTTTAGAACATATGCGAAAAATAAAGCCTACATTACAAGACTAAACATCTCTCACGCGTTACTTAATTTATTGTACTATTTTAATTTACGAATTAACGACTGTATTCACTTTTAACTTAATTTGTAAATTAAAATCATTATCAACTACATCTTATAATGGCCACGTATTTTGTGCTTGATACTGCATCTTGTTTATATCCTTGCACCAAATGTAAATAATTAGTCTAGCCAATTATTGTAAATAGTTTCATATGCGTTTGCGCAGTGTGATCTAATATCGATCATACCCCGTGATACGAGGGTGGAGTGATAAGTTTCCGGCCTGACCAAGAAAAACAACGTTTTTAAGAATTTTTTTTTTTTATTTCTCAACATAATCTCCTCCAAGGCTGATACATTTCTCATAGCG
>NC_046657.1:43320382-43385859 GCF_010883055.1 Belonocnema kinseyi
GGTACTTTAAAGGCACAGCACAGGCGTTCTTAGCGCCCAGTATTAGCCCAGTATTGAGTTATTAAATCGGTGGGAACTCATTTCTAAACCCTTACACCATGGTTACAAGCATATCTTGTGGAGTTAGATACTAAATTGCAATAAAAAATACACCATTTTCATTGCGAAATGACTGACCACGGAAAAAAAAGAATTTTTCATATTGCTACAGAATCGTTGAATGAGTGCAATAAAAACTCGTACAAAGAAAAAAATATATCGCGACGAAGATAGGTAGAACCTCCTTCTTTTTTAAGTCAATTAAAAATAAAGGCAATAGAGCTTCGAATCTATTTGGTAATTATTATTTTGAAAAAACATGCCAAAAAGTATGTCCGTTCTTGAGAAGTAATTATTAAGTAATAAGGTTACATTAACAGTGTTTCTTGAATATTTCTAAATTTTAGCTCTGGCATTATTATAGATTGAGATCAGCAGAGGCTATCGAAACATTACGAAAGTGTTTCCTTTTTTCTTACCTTAATACAGTAAATTTGAAAAAATACATTTAAGACAAAACTCACTTTACTTAGATTAAAGATGATTCCGAATACTACTTTACAATGGAGTATCTAACCGTACGAGAAAAAATTTAAATGGTTCTGGTGTATGGAGAACCTGAAAGATATATTGATAATGCTTCTAATCTCTGTGCCCAGCGTTTACCAAATAGAATTGTGTCACGTGCTTCATTTTATCGTACTATGGCAAAATTTACTACCGAAGGAAGTCTTCAACCTAAGAAATAGACCCGTACAATAACAGTCACTGGAAAAAATAATGAAATTGCTGTATTAGCTGCAGAGGCCAATAATCTTCACGTTAGTACACGAGATTCTGGAATGTCTCAGAGCAGTGTCTGGAAAATTTTGAAACGTAATAAATTTCATCCGTATCATGTCTCTTTACATCAAGAAATTCATGGCGTTGGTTTCCAAAATCGGGTAGTTTTTTGTCAGTTGGCACTTGAACAAATACAACGAAATTCCAACTTTATTCGTTATGCATTATTCTCTGAAGAGTCGTCTTTGACGAACCATGGAATGAGTTCATCGAAACAACATGTACTACTGGAGTACTGAAAATCCGCAGTGGCTTCGTGAAGTCGAACACCAGCGTCCATGGACTGTCAACGTATGGTGTGGAATAATTGGTAAAAAACTGATCGGTCCACAGAATATCGAAGGCAGCTTAAATGGTGCAAAGTATCAAGACATTTTGGAAAATCAACTGCCAATATTGCTTGAAGTCTTGAGCTTAGAAATAGGGCAGAACATGTAGTTGCAACATGTTGGATGTCCGGTACACTATTCAGCGTTAACACGAGAAGTTCTTCTTCGTGATTTCAGTGGTCGCTGGATTTGTAGATTTTGTTCTTTCTTTAGATAAGTCCATAAATCTTTAGGATGAAAAATTATTTATAGCGAAAATATTCACCTTAAATAAAATAGAAAATCTAAGATTCAGTAACTGGCTTTATCTGTGAAAAAAAAACAATGATTGTAGTACACCGAAAAAGGTTTATTTGTGCATTTCGATTTGACTAAACAAATATTATAAAAATTACATCTATTATTATTTAGTTTAAAAGCCGTAATATATTATTTTCCAATTTAAAATATGAGACAAACATTTTTTTGTTATTCATCAATTATTTTGTTCACGAACTCAAGTGAATTACGAAAAAAATTACACAATTCAACTTTAATTTTTCCCTTGAGATTTTTTAGATTCAAAGTAATGTGTGTTTTTTAGGAACTGATTTTGATGGCAATTGTTCTTATAATTGTTCTAACTTAATTTTAAAGCTATTTCGTACTTTTTATTCTGTACTTTTTGTCCGTTTATTTTTACTAGATATGGACCTAATTTAATTCATGACTTTAAAATTTCTCTTTTATACTATTTACGTTGTTTTTAAAGGTAGGTGTTTCAAATTATAGTCATTATACAAAAATTTGTGTTAATTAAAAGAGAAATTTAAACCGACTTTTGTATGTAATTATGATAATATGAGATAAAAGAAATTATTTAATAGTACGGAAGTATATAGTTCTTTTCGTTTTCATTCTAGAAGTAGGAAAATATTATCCTTATAATTTCTTAAACGCTTTCTTTTTTAATAATATTCCTGCTATTTTCCTTCAGGGTAAAAATTTATTTTTGAAATCAACGTCTTCATATCATCGTATAAATTGGTCAAGATTGTGATTAATTGGGCGTTTATAATTATTTCGTACTTCTATTTCGTATCCAAGCAAAACACGCACATTTTTGGTCTACGTATTCTTCTGGGATTTCATTTTAATGAAATAGTGGGAGTAAACATGAAGTTATGGTTTTCTTCCCTTGAAAGGACTTGTCGTGTTTGTGAAAGGTCAGTTTCTCTAAGTTCTTAATATGGTTTTTGACGTGACATTAATTCGCGATATCGATGGGGGCAGGAATGTCCGTGACAGTAGTGCGTGGTTTCATCCATGGGAGAACGATGTTTCTTATCCGGGAGCGATTTTAAGAAATTTTTATACTTGGTTGGGGATGTATACGTCCATTTTTCACCATTGTGGGGGTCTTTCGGGAATTCGCAAAAAGAATTTTTATTTGATGGGACTTATTATGTTGGGAACAAGTTCTGCGCGATTATCGATAATATTGTACCTGTTTTTAAATAAAAATTTTATTTATGAAATGTTTTATCTTATTTGACTATTAAATTAAAAAGTAAATTCCATTTATTTACTTAACAAATATATGTACTGTAAAGAAGTTTTTGCATTTAACTCAGACAAGGGAGGACAACTTCACGGGGTCTCCCCAAAGCTGGAACCATGTATGGCAAGAGTCACGCGCGCGTATCAAACATAATATTCTCAAGCCAATTCTTTTGATGCAACTATAGACTAGTTAGATGGTAGTTTAATTTTTTAGGTTGATACAAATTACATTACACTCAATCAAGCGTTAATAATAATGAAATCAAACCTGAAAATTAAGTAGTAGGAAGGTTACTCATTGTAAAAACAACGCGAATGTACCGAATAGTTCGAAATGAAAGTAAACCAGGGAACCCGGCAAAATTTAGATAAAAACACAGATTGTTTGACGGGAGAGGCACCGGAGGGGGACCAGGACGACACTTCCACGGCGACGACTAAATGAGATGCCGGAATCCTGACATCTACAGTCCAAAATAACCACGAAACGTAGGAACTGTCTGACAGTTGTAAACACGGAGCAGGCAGCACCATTGTCTTTCACCAGAATTCATAGGTGAAAAGGTTGAATACGGGTGGGACCGCGCACCAAGTTCGCGTTGCTCCCCGAGGCACTAGTAGCACGAGGCGTTATTTTGGTGACCGCCGGCGACTGGCAGCACCGGATGGACCACCTTAGCAGAAACAACCAACCCTGCAACACGACGTAAACGAGCGACCACGCGCTGGCATGAGATGGGAGGCTAATTTGTTTTTAATTTCTTTTTTTCTTTTTATGTACTGTGTTTTTTAATTTTAAAAATTCATTAGATTAGAAGTTAGGAATGAAAATGAATATTAATGTGAAAAAGTTTAATTATAAGTAAAATATTGTATATTATATTAATAAAATTAATATTGACTAATTGCGTCTATTTTTATTATAATAAAAATTTATAACGAGGTGTTTATGCATATTTGTAAATTCTCACTATGATTAGTAATAATATGAAAAGAATAAATAACGTATGACTGCATGCAAGATTTTTATTATATTGTCATAGAGATAATTTTCTTTAAATTTTATAAATGAAATTAATTCTTGATTTATATACTATTCAATCATTGTTACTTGGTGTTCGAAGTTTGACAATGGAAGCTCTATTTTTTCTTTCTTTCCGAGAAAAATTTGGTTTAGAGTGGAATTTTTTGTTTCCGAAAAATTTGATAGAAGTGGAGAAATCTGGTATAAAGAAATTTGTTTGGAAGGAGTTGGAATTTTTTGTCTCGTGCCTTTATATTGTTAATTTGTTGGGGAAAATTGTATTTTGCTGTTTTAATATCCTTATGTAATTGTAAAATTCCCATGTTATTCAAGGTGATAGATAATTTAGAATTATTTTTGCAAGTTGCTAGTAGTTCTTGGGGTTTAGTAGTTGAAGATAACCCTCCGTGATGAGATTTTAAAGGTGTTAACAATGGATAGTTACCGAAATTGAAGTAATATTGGCATTTTTCTGGGATTGACTGTCATGAGCAGTAAAATAGCTATCTTTGTTTGTTAAAAGGGCTAGAAATTATGTTTGAGATTTGATGTAAATTTTTGTTGTATAGTTGATATTAAATTGATGATTGATAGGGGTTATGTGTATTTTATAGATTTTAAATTCATTTTCAGAAATATTTGGACCGCTTAAAATGAAGAATAATTGAGTTTCTATAAAAATATGTTTGAATTTTAAAAATGGATTTAAGGTTGTGAGGTTATGTTTTTGGGCTTGAAAAAAAATTGTATTAAGGGTTTAGAAAAGGGTAAAGCGTGACATAAACCGTTTCCACTTAAGTTTAATACTTCTACTACCTTTTCTAAAGAGTTTAAAAACAGACAAAAGGTATTCGAATCCTATAATGTTAGTATTTTCTTAACGTTTTTGGTAATATTTTGTATTATCATTGAAAATCGATTTGGAAAAATACAAATTCTTGGCTCAGACCATTTAAGTCCGCTAAGTTCAGTCATGTTTTGATTATTAATGATTGTTTTAAAAACACTGATTGCAGTCTTTCTTTGTTATATTTTCTGTATTACTAAGTTCAAATTATAATTTGTCTATAATTAAGTCTAATTTATCTTTGCTGAATTTTAATTTTACATCATGGGACCTTCGAACGCATGTCGCTTTTCGATGGCTATATCCTAGAAAGAAATGCAGATACGATTATTATTAATGACATGCACTAACAAAATATTTTGTTACTAAATAAAAGATATTCTCGTAGTCAAATTAGAAATTTAACTGTTTATCGATAATACTTTGCAAAACATTCGTTATTTTGTATAAGATGTTATGTTTCGGAATCTGGTTTATGGGTATAGATCTTGTCTGATTTTTCTCGGTACGGAATTCCGACATGTTTTTAAAGTGTGATTTAGAATGTTACATCTTTCACATGATGCAGACTATGCGAATAATTTCGGTCTGCATTCGGTGTGACTTGCGACGTCATGTTTTTTTATAGTTTTACTCTTTTTATAAACAGGGTGATCGTCACAAAGGTCGTAAGTGCTCATTAATTCTTATAGCATTATCAATGCTGCTCTATTTCCTGCTATGATTTTAGTTTGGCCAAGTTGGATGACATAATGGTTTTCTACTTTTAAATTTGCATAAAATGGAGTTATCGTTGGAAATGTCAAATCTCGATATACGAGTAAAGTCAATTCCGGTGGTTCTAAACCATATTTAATTATAAAATCGTCTAGTATGTGTGTTTTGTTCAGGAATCCCAGTTTTCTATGTGCACCAATTCTGATTGGCCGAAGTGTTTTTATGTTTAACATTGTATACTGCAGTTAAGGTTATGTCATTTCTCTACATGTTTTTGCAAGTTGTTCCATTATTTCTGTTGTACGGCGTAGTCTGTAGAAAGGTGAGATTGTATTTAGAGCACTCATTATTATGTTAAAGAGTGCTTTTGTCGCGTTTTCTCTAGCCGTGTCTTCGTTTTTTGGTATACTCATTACAGTTTTTTGGTTTTGTCTAAGTGTTACTACAAATTAAAATTAGTTGTTTGAATCATGTTGAATATTTGTGTCATAAATTTGTAATAATCTTCCATGTTCAATAAAGTATTTATTTAGTTTTTTTAACATTTGTTTTCTTTATAGTAGTTCTAGAGGCGTCAGCAATTTTTTATTGACATTCTATTATTAAATAGATAAGAGTTTGTAGAGTGACTTGAAGTTGAGAGTGATGATATAGGGATTTGATTTTGTAGTGGTGTTATGTTTACCTGTAGTGTTGTTTTTGTCCTTGTTGTATTGGTTTGTATGTATTACCACTTCACTTGGAGCTCCAGAATCGTGCTCTCATATGTCCTTGGCAGCTTCGTTTTGCCTCTCAGTTGTAATTTGGTTTCAATTTTCTAGATGTAAAAGTAGGTTAGTGTCTGAATCCCAAAATGCCCCTATTATGTAAATTGACCATCCGTACATACAATGTAAGGCATAACCGTGTATGAATGTATCAACTATTAGTTTAAAACACCTAATTATTATAATTATTCAAATAGTGCCTACATTAGCTGTACCAAAGTTTGTGAATATTGTCCAAAATCTTCCTCATGCTTAGTGCGCGATTTTTTCTAGTATTTCTTTATCAAAAAGATTCATTATTGAGTACTTACAACTTTTTGTTTGTTCTCCTGCAATTCCTCTGGCTATAGTGTTTAAAATGATTGGTCTTTCTACGGGGAACATTATGTGGTCTCTTAATTTATATAGATCTGTTTGGGAATATATGCCGCTTGTTGCTAAAGAGGAGTTAGAAAATATGTATTATTTTAAAATATATAGGAAGTTGAAGATAACATTCTCCAGTTTGTCTGTATTTAATTTATATTCGGAGGGATTTAACTATGTGAAATACTTCTCCTGCGATCACTCACATATATCCTGGTCCTTTCATCAAGTGAAAATCAAATTCATTGTGTGCTTGTGTTGCCAAGATTACAGAAGTTTTTTGGAACCTTTGTTCAAGGCGGCATCTTTGTACTAATCCGTCACGATAAAGGTTTTTTAGTTCTGTTCGAATATGTCTTTCTGCATACAAGTGTTCTAAAAAAGTTGGCCATTTTGTATCCAAGCTCTGCAATCAATAATAAAAAATAATGCAAAAAATTCTCATAATAGGAGCTCAATATGAAGAAGAATCTCCCTCATTTTGACCAACAAAAATGTCCTGTCGGTCGCATATCCCTAGTACGAGTTTTCTCGGATTTTAACAACATTAAACGACTATTAGCGTAATTTATCTCTCTGCAACCTAAATGATAGAATTAGTATGAATAATAATTTAAAAAACTACATTTTGTTACTTCGATTATTGTTTTATCGATTATAACAAAACATTTTAAATTTTCCTTTGTTTTTATGTCCTGTCGGTTTTCGTATATGAAAAAATATTAAAATCAATGTAAATTTGGATGAGATTTGTTACTCGGATATTTCCTCAATCAATTTCACCCATACAGAATTAAATAGTTAATTTGCCTTTTCAAAAAATTAATTAAACTATGCTCTCAGACACGCGTACCTTAATTATATATCCTGTCGGTCCTGTCTAAAACTCCTCAATCACGTGAGAAATATCTAAAAATAAGGTTAGAACCGATTTTTTTGTAGACAAATGCCTGCTTAATTTATTTGTTTCATAAATTTGTTTAAGCAAATCATCAGATTAATCAAAAAGTTATGAATTTTGCTAAAATTATCATAAAGTTCCTAAAAAAAATTGACATAAAAAAAACGAATTTTTCTGTCGAGAAATGCCTGATCGCTGCATTAGACCATTACATTCGTTTATAACATAATCAATTTATATGAATTCATATGAATCATATGAATTGCAGAGTGAAACCATGCATCGAGAAATAATTCCATTACACCTTCATCAACGGAATGCCAATACTCAGTTGGAAAGGACCAAATTATATGAAATATTGGACAAAGCTGTACGACAGAAGGCCCTTCAACTCCATTTGCATTTTCTGCATTCGAATTAGGTACAATTCTTTCTCAGTCTCGATTATGTTGATCTAAAAATTAGCTTTGATGCTTATCTCCACAGTAAACTTGGGTGAAACGTTGCCATTAAGTATCACTTCCCAAGGAATAATACAATATGACCAGCCATATTTTTCATTGTATTGCTTTATGTTTGAATTGAAGGTCATGCAGCAGAATCTACGGGTGCAAGAAGAAGATGCAGGAAACTGTATTTTCAAAGCCGTTCTCGTGTAAGTCTATCAATTCATCAATAAATGGTCGCAGAAACAAATTCATTGGCGGTTTCGTCGACAATTATCATATACCGCCACTTATAATATCCACTTATAATATCATTTTCTTCTTCATTAGCTTTTACGAATTATTTATCACATTCACTGTGTACCAACTGTATTAGTTGCTCTTTAAGTAGAAGAAATAAAAAATAGTTGATAGATTTATGAAAGCATCTTTTAGAAAATTCGACTCTATAACCTTTACAATTTACTTTTTCATTATTTTATAATGTCAAAATAATAAATTATTTTCACAAAAGTAGTAGCTCACGGCATTCGGGTGAGGGAATGATATTAGAAAATCGTACTTCGACCCATGTACATCACAAGGCATGTGGCAGTCAAGTACATTCTAATTACTCTCTAAAGCACTGTTGGAAAATCCGTGTCAAAGAGCCTGCGTCAAGAGAATCAATGTCTCCTTTTAATTCACTAAAAAGGACGTATTCAACCAATCATTGCGGATTATTTGCAGACAACTTTCCATTAGATTTATATTCCTCAATTGCAAAATTGTCACATACATCACGTTTCTTATAAAGGGGAAAGAATCCACTGATATCAATCGCTGTTCCTCGCAGAAACGTCTGCTGCAGCGACTTTAAGTCATTCAGGAGTTTCCAATGCTTCGTTTCCCGCTATTTCAACGTCTACTTCATTCAGATCTAATTCTTGAAGTTCTTCGAGTGGGATGTTTCTTATCTGGCTAACCTGTCCGCTAGGATCAGCATCATATAAATGCGCATCAACAGCATTCGTTTCCAATGGCTTTGATCAGTCTCCTGCAGGTAGCATTTTACATATATGTATATTACACATTTCCCACGAAAATAGTATTTTATGACTTTGCAAGAAGGCTGCGAAAGCGGCTGCACGAGCTGAGACAGGTACAGCCAATTTCACAGTATTTCTTTAATGTCATGTTATTAGCATTTGTCACATAATATTTTGGTAATTGCTTTTTTTGAGAACTTTTTCGAGTTTGGCAGTCAATGGTGTGAAACCTTTTGGAAAATATGTTTAGTCCAAAATTAAAAGTGTTAATTTTATTTTGATTAATTGATAGTTTGTCTCTATTTGTAATAAAAATATTGTTAAACTTTTGTTAAAATTACAACAAAAATTATAATTTTTTTTAAAGACTCATTCTGTTATGTTCCAAAAGGCAGATCGAGATAAGGAAACCATAGAAAATTATATTTTCCACAATGCATTTTAATTTTTTACTAAATACTTAAATTATCTACCGAAAAAGAATGTTCATCAAAAATTCAACAGCATACTAAAATTTACAACTATAAAGGGTTTTAACTATTTGCTCCAAAATATGGAAGTAATTAAAGTAAGGAATTACCAATATTTTCTGTAACAAGTGAACAGAAAGTCTGCGTTCTCTTGCTTAAAAACGGAAATCAATTCTAAATTTACCTTCTGTTAAATCACATAAATCTGAAACTTACATTCGATAAAAAGATAGGTAAACTTGATATCTGATGCTTCCACTGCTTATGCTCCCTTAAAAATTTGGAGTGAGGTCCCACTTTAGGGAACAACTCCAAAAGTTTCTCTTCGACGATGAACTGGAAACAGTCGTCTTCTATCTCCTCCCCTGTGCAAAAACGCATAGAAAATACTATGTGAAAAAAGCGGTATGATTTACACTATAAAGTATATTTCTAGAATTAAACTTGAGAATAATTCGTTCTAAATAAAAAAAAAAAATATTTATGAAGAAGGCCAACTGATAAAATGCAAATAGTATAGCTTGGCGTCTCTGACACTTAAGAAATTTGTCTACGACTTTAAAACTCCAAACACTCTCCTTCAAATTACAATCTAAGCATTAGAAAAAATTCGTTATTACCTTTAAATTTCTCGATGTATTTGTCGAGACCCCACTTAAAAAGAAGTTCCTTGTACGCAATTTCTGCACACTATAAAATTTCGATTGTATAAATTAGTCCACTGCACTTTAATTCATTTCACGAAACGCCTATGAAATATTATGAAAAACTGATTCTACGGTTAGGAAAGCGCATCCTAACGGTAACAACTCACTCAAAACAAAAAAGTTCTCGAGTTTGCGCAGTACTAGTAGGCCGGCCGGTGAAGAGAAAACAATGAACATAAATTATACAAATGCATTTAATAAATGTACAAAAATAAGAAAATCCTTTTTTAATGTTAATACTGGCATGGTCTAATATT
Organism: Belonocnema kinseyi; assembly: GCF_010883055.1. Classification (NCBI taxonomy): domain Eukaryota; kingdom Metazoa; phylum Arthropoda; class Insecta; order Hymenoptera; family Cynipidae; genus Belonocnema; species Belonocnema kinseyi. The sequence goes on from NC_046657.1 coordinate 43,330,666, forward strand.
CAATAAATCTATAATATATTTTAATAAATTGGCAGCACAGGCCATAGCACTAGTGCGCATGCGTAGTGAAGTTAGCCGAAAACGAAAGGTGAGATTCGCGCAACCGAACTCTTCCAACCAAACAGATTCAGCCATAATAAGCAAACCGGTTCGGTTGCTACAAACCTACATTTGGTTCAGACAAACATAATTGGAATTGAAATCTAAATAAAAAATACTTAAAGTCCATTCAAATCTTGTAAAATTTGTTTAAAAAATTGAGATTAACTTAAAATTTTACGAGGTAATGGACGCTTAAATGCAGTTTCAATGAAATAGGAGTTTGACAGGGAGCATTCTGCTTGAATGAATTGTAAATCCCGTGTAGAAACCGCACTAGCCAGTACACCTCGATACCTGAGTGAGGCAAATGAATGCTCAGTAAACAAAACGTCGATTCCAGGTTTTGCCAATTTTTTCTCCGCGTCGTGGAGTCCAAGATTTTGGCAAAAACTTGGTCAACTGTTGGGCACTACGACAGCATTTTCCTCCTGACTGTTCAGGAATTGGTCAAATCTAACTCCACCTTTTGCTATTAATTTTTATCCCAGAAAGCGGTCGCAGAACTACTCAAGTTTCACCCAAACTCGTGAAGGGGTGTAACTCTACAGCAGAGAGCTCTAATCGTGCGATTCTGGAGCTAAGCTCGCCACGATGTGCGCCTCCGCTATGGGTCTTTCTTTGTTTTGTTTGATCCTCGCGCTCGCATACTTTGCCTTCTTCTCAGTACGAGTAGAAAACTCGGGAACAGCATTACGGCGAAGCCACATCATTTTTATATCACTGATCTGTACAACTGGATAGTGGATAAAGGTGGTCGGGGTGTCCCGAACTGAAGCCATTTTGCGTGGTACCTTGTATACTATTACTATATTATAGTAATGGTATTCGTACTATATATTGTAACTAGGTTTTCCTAAATCCCGTGTGCCTACCGCTAACACAACCTGACCGGGGGAGAGTCAGGTGGGGTAAACTAGCCACAAGACGGCTGCCACTTACCTGCTCGTCATGCCTGAATAGACCGAGTCCGTGAGTCACACACTTCTAACCCACGAACAACCCTCGAAGTTCCTTTTAATTTATTTTGCGCCAGGTAGGGTCCACCCAACCGGAACCTCCACTATGCTGTCCTGGCGTCGCTTATCAGGAATGTTAGCTGGAAATTGACACGAGACACTAAGAAAAAGGGAAGGCTAAAATTACTAAAAACACTCAGTTCTCCATAAAACAAAACTAAAGCCTATTTATTACAATGAAAAGAAAAGAAAAACGAAGTTTGGTTACAGTAACTTCACTTGTGGTTGCGAGATCTCCTGTCAACCCCATGACAATCTACAGACTATCTTGAATAAGGGTTGTCAGGCTGGGAATCCCGAGTCAACCACTTGAGAATCTAAATGCTATTCTAATTAAACATTGCCAGACTGGGAACCTCCTGCCAAACCCCTGAGAATCTAAAGACACGCGAGTTAATTTGTTGTCAGGCTGAGAACATCCAGACAATATTCTAAGAATTTACAGACACGCGAGTTAACTTATTGTCAGGCTGAGAACATCCTGACAATATTCTGAGAATTTACAGACACGCGTGTTAACTTATTGTCAGACTGAGAACATCCAGACAATATTCTAAGAATTTACAGATACGCGAGTTAACTTGTTGTCAGGCTGAGAACATCCTGACAATATTCTTAGAATTTACAGACACACGGAGAGAGAATTCGATATCGGGAACCCTCGCACTATGTGAGAGAAAATCCACCGGAGACACCGGCGTCCCATGCTCCGACCTCCACTTTTCTGGGCAATTTCTCTGCCAGGTCGTTTGGAGAGGTTACTTCGGCCCAACTTATCAATATTGGTCGTTGAGTCGAATGCCTCTCCGAATTTCGAGCCACATGGTGGTCTCTGCTAATCTCACACCACTTTTCATAAGCACACGCGACATGTTACCGGGCTATCACGAGTCACAGTCGAGCCATTAACAGCACTTAAGATCGGTGAAGGAATATTCACTCACTTGTCAGCCATCTGGCTGCTGCTATCCAGCCCTTCCTGTCGATGATCTGTCCTTGTTCTTTTTTTCGAAAAAAGTTGCGACGAAGTTGGATTTGGCCGTTGCCACCGGTACTCAAGCCGACTCTGAGTTTTTCTCTTCGCTTCCGTCGTCTTGCCGCTGTTTTCCGTTATACCCTGCCGACTTCCTGCGTGGCCTCCTTTGATTGGTTGATACCAACGGACGAGCTCCAATCAGGTCTTCCGCCAATGTGCGCTCTACGCGATTAGATCTGTCTTGCTGGCTGGCTCTGGCCTACGGACCGCTGTGCTTGCTATTGGCTGTGGATTTGTCATCTATAACATAGCTGCCAATCACCCCTCTCCTGCCAGAGTGTGGTTGCTCATTTACGTAGTGTTGCAGGGTTGGTTGTGTCGGTTACGATGGTCCATCCGGTGCAGCCACTCTCCGGCGGTCGCCGAACTAATGCCTCGTGTTACCCGTTCTTAAAGGAGCGGCGCACACTTGGTGCGCCGTCCCCTAATATCCAACCCTTTTACCTATGGATACTGGTGGAATTTTACGGTGCTCTCTGATCCGTGTTTATAGCTGTCAGACAGTTTCTATGTTTTGGAATTGTATTGGACTGGACGAGAGATGATTCCGGCTTTTCCGACGCTCGTCGCCGTGGAACTTTCACCCAGGTCCTCTTCCAGTGCCTCCCCCTACGACGCCGATTCCTCACAAACAAGGTTTACTTGAATTTACTATCTTACGAAATTTACATTTTCGCCGTGTTGCCTGTACTGCTTTCGTTTAGGTATTCTCGCGTGGTTTACCTACTCGGCGTTTATCTTCCTAATTCAAATCTTAATAATAATACGTAGTTAATACTATTCCCAATAATAGTAAAATTATTTGGATTCGGCTTGAGAGTATTTCTTTTAAAGCGCGTATGTGACTTTTGTCTTACTTGGTTCTGGCTTCGGCGAAACCCCGTGATGTTTTTCTCTATCTTATTAATTAAGTTCCAAAACTTCATTACGATATATATACGTATATATTCGCATAAAAATCTTGTGTGCGTGTGTGTAGTACGAATGCCATTACTATATATCTATATATTGCCATGCAAGGTAACAAGCTAGATGGCTTGAATTCGTCCCGGTCGTCTTTAATGTTTCATTAGAAAAATAAGTTCACAGCGATAGTCCAGAATTGTCCATTTCTGGAGATGAATTATTGAACTTCATTCTGACGCGCCCCTCCACACTGTGACTAATAGTTGAGAAAAAATTTTTAATGGGTATAAGTAATTATGCTCTGCAGCTTATTGAAACATAACCTCAAATAAATCAATAATGAATTAAATTGTCCCTTTTTAATAAATATAAATGAAATGATTATAGGTGGCAATGCAAGTGTTACGGAAGTTGATATTGTTACACCCGTTCAATTTGTGAATTTGGAAAATCAATCGCTAGGAAATCACTTTCCTGCTAACATCAACGCACTGACAGGTAAAATTAGTATATTCACAATTACGTCAGTTCACGTGAAACTCTTATTCTGTATCAATAATAAATTCATTATAAAAGTACATTCAGGGCACCTTTTCATAACATGAATTTCAGAATCAGGTAGTAAAATCAAAATACCAATTCAGCAGTGCTCCCAATGAGAGCTCCTGACTCACTGCAAATTCGTCGCACTCGGCATCTACTTTTCTGGTATATGTGTGCAGTTTAAAATTCTAAAAAATATTGTTTTTGTTTATTATAAATAATAGTATTTGAACTTGTAAAAATGTGCATTTGATCGAAGTTAATGAAGCCTAATGAAAATAAAAATTTATTAGAATTATATTCTATAAATAGTATGTTAAATAACCATAAATATTTAATTTAGAAATTTTCAATTCTGATAACAGTATTTTTGTCTATATTTCTTCTAAACAAATTTTAAAAAAACGAAACGATCCTAATAAACGATAGCTTGCTTTTCTAGCGAAAATATTATACAGGATATCTAAAAAGTCCTGGGACGGTTAGATATTTCCTCAAGTAAAATATTTTTAAATAAACTGAAGGTCCTTCCTGAAGTAAATGTTAACGTGGATTTCAATGGTGACCTTGATTTTGACCTGGAAGTTGACCTTTATGGATTTTTGAAGGTCAACTTTGTTTTATTAAATGGAAACCCCCTTTTTTACACCTGCAATCGATAGAGCGGAAAATTCTACGGTCACTTACGTACCCTAGTCATAGATCAATAGTAACGTTCATGGTCAGTTAGAGGTTATTTGAAATTAACAAAGTTTTCCAAGAGGTTACTGTAATTCTTGAAGTAAATTTCAACAAGGAATTCAATGGTGACCTTCATTTTGACCTTGAAGTTGATCTTTATGGCTTTTTGAAGGTTAACTTTGTTTTTTTAAATGGAAACTCCCTATCAATCAAAGTAGCCTGTTGCAGAATCCGATTCTGCAATTCGTCTAAGCTTTGCGGTTGCGTTGAGTATACTTTGCTCTTTAAATAAACCCAAATAAAAATGTCGAGAGGTGTCAGATCAAGAGATCTAGCAGGCTACTCGATTTCACCCCTTCTTCCAATTCACCTTTGAGGGAACTGAGTATCCAAATATGTTCGAACCTCCGTACTGTAATGAGCCGCTGCTCCGTCCTGCGAAAAGCAAATATTTTGAAAATTATTGCCCGTAATCTCCCTTATTCTTGGTACAATCTGGTTTCTGAGAAGCTCTTCATATGCATGGGCATTGAGATTATCATCGATGAAGAAAGGGCCTATCAATGTATTATTCAAGATACCGCCCCAAATATTAAACTTTTGCGGATATTGTGTGTGACTCTCCAACAGCCAATCAGGATTTGTGTCGAGCCAATATCAACAATTTTGCCTGTTAACTTCACCTTTTAAAGTGAAAGTAGATTCATCTGAAAATACTGTATTGTACAAGAAAAGAGGATCTCTATCAATTCTGTTTATCATAATTTCACAAAATTCCGCCCGACGATCAGATCGACTTCATTGAGCTCTTGAACCAGATGAACTTTGTAAGGATGGAAATTAATGCTTTTTAACATATTTCGTACTGTCTCAGGAGCAACGTCACGTTCATCATTAGCTCGACGTAAACTGAGGTGTGGGTTTTCAACAAATGCTTGGGCTATGTCCATCTGCATCTCCTAAGATCCCGCAGGTTTTGGCCGACCAGTTCTCTAAAGGTCCTTAATAGATCCATGATTCATAAAGCGCCTTACAGTTCTTTCGATTGTTGATGTTGAGACAAGATTTAACCCTTCTCCATTACGAAAATTGCGAATAAAGAGCAAACGAACTTGATGATAAGATTGAACTCGATCTCCCTAACCACGCATCATTAATACAGATACCCTCTCTTGTTTTGAAAGTTTAGCTTGCGCCATAATAATCTTTTAGCAAAAGATAGTAAGTATGTACTCGTAATACGTAAATTTAGATTCGATTCGTAATATTCGGATGGAAAAACGGTACAGGACTTATGGTATCGCCTTAGGTATTGACTTAGGTCTCGAAAAACGGTATAGGACTGTATAACTCTTCGGGGAGGAACAGAACTCTCACCAGAAGACCTGGAACTTTTGATGAAAAATTTCCTTATGATTTTATGATATTCAAAACGCTGTAACCAAGATTAATACAGAGCTCACCAATGAATTTCTCGTTGAAATTTACTTCAGGCATTACACTGACCTCTTGGAAAACTTTGTTATTTTCAAATAACTTCTAACTGACCTTAACCGTTACAATTGACCTATGACTTGGGTACGTGCCTGAACGTAGAATTTTCCACTATATCGATTGCAGATGTGAAAAGGGGGTTTCCATTTAAAAAAATACAAAGTTGACCTTCAGAAAGCCATGAAGGTCAACTTCAAGGTCAAAATTAAGGTTACCATTGAATTCCTCGTTGAAATTTATTTCAGGAATGACGTTCACTTTTTTGAAAAATACATTACCTGAGGAAATATCCAACAGTCCCGGGACTTTTTAGACACCCTGTATACAACTAGCTCTTCGATTCTTTCAAGCAGGAATCTTTTCGTCAAGAAATTAAGCTATTATGTATTAGGATTATGTGTTTTTTAATTTGGTAAGAAGTTTTATGACAAAAAATTGCCAGGAATGAAAATGGTTAAATAAAATATTTCTGGTTATTTTACATTTTTTTATGCAACCCGAAACTCTTCATAGCAAATTACACAGTCAATAATAATTTTACGTTTATTACGTTATTTGTGGTAAATATGAAATCACGGAGACTCTAAGCAACGTTGAAACCTTTCCTGGAAATTCGAAAGATTAATGTGGCGATTGAAAGGAGAGGAGCATTCTCAACCCACTGGGCATAAGGTTTGGCGACGTCTTTACGACATATTTACGACATTTTTACGACAACTTTACGACATCCTATTTCTATGTCGTTAAGGTGTATTTACGATATCGTAAATAAATCGTATGATCTGACGATGTCTGTGATATCGCAAAGACACCGAAACGACATAGGCATAGGATTTCGTAAAGTTGTCGTAAATATGTCGTAACGATGTCGTAAATATGTCGTAACGATGTCGTAAATACGTCGACAAATTTTGTGCCCACTGGGTAGTTTTGGGTTTCATACGCGAAATTCATAAATAGTTTATACTGAGACTGGTCGGGTACCGATCGGGAGTCTTGACCTGGCCACGGGTCTGTGCGTGTGGGTCGTCTGCGATCTGTCCCCGAGCGGGCCAGATTGAAACTTTTGCACAAGATTATTTTTTATTCGGAATAATAAGAATTATTTCACATAACAATTCCAAAAACTATAAATTATGTAGAATGTTACTTTGTTATTATAAAAAATATGTATCTCTCATTTCATCAAACAACTTGTTTTTATTTAAGTCTCAAATTTCGCGAGTTATAACCTCCCATTCCCGAACACTATCAGATTTAATAATATGGACGACAGGTGGCTTTTTGTAATCTTCCTAGTGGACTCACTTACTCGGCGTTCAAGTATCTCTTACCACTCGAGTGATATAAGGTCTGCCACTGACGGCGCCAGGTAGGGCGTCGATGCCCTCCGCGTAACGTTTCTACTTATTTAAGCGCGAAAATTTAAATAGTTTAAATTTTTCGATGTCAATTATTTAAAAAAATGTATAATTTAAGTTTACTTCATAAAATGAATCGAAATAAGGTGAGTTGTTTCTCCACTGCAGATTGAAGAATACTCTCGCCAAATTCATGATGAAATTGACTAATCCATCAATGATGTACACTTGGTTCGAAAATTAAATGCTAAAATCAGATTCAATTACTTGTTAAAAGTTTGAATTAAATAAATCGTAACTCAACAAATTTCTAAAAATTGAGAATTTATTTTAAAAGCTCAAAAAGAAAATTGAAATTCAAAGAATCGAAATTTAAATCAAATCCATTATCCGAAATTCTATCATCTATTCTCGCTTAACAAACCAAAAATATTTTAACTCCAATTATTGACAGTTTTATTCATTAGAACGGTCGAAAAAGCTCTCGACTTAATTCACGGAGAAGAGTGACAATGTTTCAATCTCGGAAGCGGATCGAAATCTAATTCGAAATCTGGATCCATGTGAGCTCCCGCGACCCTCGCGCATCTCGCGTAATCCTTCGCGCAACCCTTCTCTTACTAATTAATTATAGTCATACCAATCACACATCGCTCTACATCCACACGTGTCACCCGAGTATGAGCTAAGCTCAGTTCTCCCAATTATTTTACGACTCTTCCGAACTGGCGACTCATTTCTCGCAGGATGTAACTTGATAAAAATTAACTCGACATCTTACTCCCTTCTGTAAACATTCTGTCATAGCATTCTTATTTATGATTTCCCTATAAACTATACTACTCAAATCGCGGTACATAAATGTTCTAACTAATCATCTATTTATTTCTAAAACTGCCTCAACATCAAAGGCTTATTCTGAGAAGATATAAAATAATTATTCTATAATACCTTTCTCTCATTCCATTCTCACAGTTCTACCACCCTGATTGTTGAAACTATTAATTTAATCAATTTCCTTTCGGGTTTGACCTTGCATTCCCTCACGTTTCATACATGCTTATTACTCTTTAATTTCTACTTTGCTAACGATTACATTATCCATAATGCAAATATTTGAAGTCCCTTTCCTTAAACTAGCCAATTCTAATTTTTAAATTCTTATTTTTTTATTATTCTATTTGTCGTCGTTTAACTGCACATTTATTCCATTCAATCATTCATCCTAAAATAATCTTACATTTATTATTTAACGCAGTCAGTTCATCATAGAAATAACCATCGCCAATCTCTTAAATATGTTATTTTATATTGCTATCATTATTCAAGGTTTTCACTACTTATGAATTTTTTGCTCATTTCATTAAAATATTTGAATTCATCTTGATAATTTTCTAGTCCGAGAGGTGCTGCCTCTACTGGGACAAATCTAAACGACAATCTTTCTTAGATTGTCACATGCTGCGAATTTCTACAATGGAAAAATTAAAGGACGACGCCTTCGTTGAGCGGGAGAAATTAGATATCGTATGGCCATCTTACCAAAAGGATCTTTAAACCAGCGTTTAAATACGAAAAAGAGAAAAATCTTTGAGGATTGACTTGCTTCATTTGCTTTTTGGCCAATCCATCGTTTGGACTCAGGTTTTTTGGTGTCTTAATTCTCTCTCTTTGTAGTCAGCCTTGTGTCTCCAATGTTTTCTCGGTTTTATTATTTTTCTTTTGCTTTCAATTCCGTAAGCTTTTCAACAAAACAAAAATTTCTCATTTCTTTTATGCACAATTGATTTTTTTGTTCTTCCATTTAAATCTTTGCCGCATGTTTATTTATAATTTTTCTTTTTGATTTTGTTTATAATAAATATCATGACTTTTAAGTCCACCTTGCTCAGTGTTCGCCGCCACGTAAATCCCTCTCCCCTTGAGATAATCTAAATATTTATTTATTTCAAATAATATTGAATAATTTAAATTTTGAATTTTCTTATTGTAATTTTATTCTTCAGTGGCGTCTCCACGGGCGACTGGTGCTAACCACCAGATACTTTGTTCATTCTTTGAAATTTTCAGGAAATATCAACCTATTAAACCGTTGGCTGCCATTTATGATGTTAAGTAACTTTCTCCTTTACATTTGAAACACTTGTGACAAGGAGTGAGCATTATTTAATTTTTTTGAATCTGCTAATTTTTCATTTAGAGAAGTGCACAATGATTCCTTCTGATCTGTCTATAAAATATATGCACTTACATACTTTCTATTCCTCCGTGAGCATGTCGTGTAACGTAAACAAAATTTATTTATCTTTAAACAGAATTATAAAAATATTCTTTGACAATACTACCAATTATTTCTATTAACATAATTATTTTATATTCATAACTGAAATTTGGCTGGATTCTCAATACGCTTGCATTACATTTTTCTTAGTCGATTAAAAATATATATTTTGCTTTGTTTCTACTTTTCGGTGGAACTTTCGATAAAGGAAAATTCGCTTATTAATGGGAATTTAGATTCTAAATTTTTCTGAATTCTTCTCTTCTTACCGGGAAGGTAAAGAAGTAGTAAATAAAAAATTATAGGTGAATTTTAATACCGCACGTTCTACATGAATTTTCGTTTCGCGATAAACATTTCAATTACATTTCAATTACAGAATTTTCCTCTAGACTAGTTCTGATTGTATAAAAATTTTCTTTGTTCGAAGTTTAATTTTCAATAACCATTGACAGTTTCTATTCGAAAAGCAAATGTATAAAATTGTTATATCTGTAAATTAACCAGTAGGCACAATATTTGGTGACCTCTTTACGACAGAGTTACGACATGTTCACGACAACTTTACGACGTCCTATGTCCATGTCATTAGGTATTTTGAAAATAACCTTTTTTTGAATTATAAATTATGTAAAATTAATTTGTCATAATACGAGTTTCTTCTGTCATAGAAAGAAATTGTTTAAACGAATATAATTCAGTCACCCACCGAATCTGTATTTTTGTCATATTTTGCAATTTCTACTGCAATTTCTGGTAGAAACGCTAAATACTCAACCTAATGGGTGGTGTGGATACGAGTAAACCCGTTCCCCTTCACCATAACATAAGGTACATATTATATTATACAGTCGTTCAAACAGTTACTTGTTTATTAATGAAAAAAGATGAACTATTACTTTTGTATCCAAATTAAACGTGGCTAATAGAAACTGCAGTAAAAAATGCCAATAACTGCACATTCGATGAGTAGTGGAAACAAATTTGTTTAACAACTACTTATTCTATGATTAAAAATGATTACACATTCATTTCTTTGTAACATAGGTTGCTGAAAGATATTTGTTTAAACAATTACTTATTTATTGAATTTGATTATTTATTTATTTAACCTAAAAGTAAGCGACCCTAACAGAAATTACTGTCAAAAATGTCAATAAATCAGAGACTGGGAGCGAAATGCGTGAGGAGCGCAAAATCCGATCCTCGCGAGTTTTCCGCCTGTTCATATTTTCCCAGTGTTACGAACTACAATCCTCTATTCGTCCTCCTCGTACTGAACTTTTCAGTGAGGAGCAGAGACTAAGTGGTCGAAGCTACATATGATTTGAAATTAATCTATTTATCAATTTTGTTGAAATTGCATTTTTTTAAATTCATCTCTGGTTGAAAATTCTTTTTTTTCTTCTTTTTAAATTATATTTTTAAGTTATGAATTAATTTAACCAGTTAAAATTTCCTCTCTGCGGTTCCAAATTCGATTATTTTAATTTAATACTAAAAAGAAATATATTTTTTCATGAATACGTGTATGCTACATGAATATGAAAGCGATTTACAATTAAAAACCAGACTTCTATACTACGAGCGTGGATTAATAAGTTTGGTAAATCGGCATGAAGATGGCGCTGCTGTGCTAATTTCGCGTTTAAGTCATCGAGGGCAACTCTATATAGGACCCTTCTATAAGTTTCGTGTACTAGCTTCGCATAGTTTGTGTTTGGTCACTACTGAAAGTAAACGCTCACGCTTTTTTTGCAAAAATGGAAAAAGACGGGTATCGAGCTTGTGATCATACTTTTTAATTTACAAAAGTGGACTGCTGCCCAAATAGAAACAGATTTGAAAGAAGTTCATGGGGAATCTGCACCTGCACTTTAGACCATTTATTACTGGATAAATGAGTTTAGGCGTGATCGTAAGAGCACCGCAGATGCTGCATGATCAGGCCCTCCAATTGAGGTCACTACTCAAGAAATGTTTGAGAAAATTTATGATATCGTAATGGAAGACCGTCGAATAAAGTTTCCAGTGGGCACGAATATCCTAAGACGTTTTTAGAACGTCCTAAAAACGTCATAACTCGTACCAGATAATGTTCTAAGACCATACAATGTTCCAAAGACGTTTTTCGGACGTATTTGGAACATTGGACGTTGTTTGGACGTTTTTTGCCCTGACTTAGAACGTTATTTTAGATCGCGTTTGTTGACTCCTGACCAAAACACGTCAACTGTTGCGACAGCAAAAGTGCATGAGTTGGACTTTGAATTACTCCCTCGCTCACCTTATTCTCCAGATTTGACTCCGCCTGACTTTGTTCTGTTTCCTAACCTCAAAAATTGGCATAAATGTATTGAATTTAATGGAGATTATGTTGAGAAATAAATGTTTTTTTCGTGAAAAATTGTTATTTCCTATGACTTTTACCAGCCTTATCGATCCACTCTCGCACCTCACTTATTGGCTAATTGGAGGCAAGAAATATTAACTGAAAAAGAGGAATGAAAAATTCAACAAAATTCTTGAAAATTAATTGTTTTTTGATTGAAAATTTAATTATTTAGTTATAAATTAATTTTGCTACCTTTTTAGAACATTATTTGGCCTCGCTTTGGACCGCTTTTAAAACGTTCAAATGACGTCCTTTAACTTTTGCGTCCAGAAACATTTTTGTACGCTCCAATAAAATCTTAAATGTTGTGTCCATGGGGTTATTTCCGTTTAAAATAACTAATTTGATTAAAAAATGAACTGCTTTGTTGAAAAAAAATTTACTTTGAAATTCAACTTTTTGGTTAAAAATTCATGTTTTTGTTTGCTTAACAGTATTATTCCCGGAAGATAAAATGAGAACTTTACAGGATGTTAAGTACCTAAGATTGTATTTACGTCTGACTTTTTTTTGTTGATTTTTAGAATTTTAAAAAATCGGGTTTCATTAGGGGTAGGTTTTTGGTAGCTGGCCGAGATGTTTTGCCATTGCCATCATTCGAGGGATGGTTAGATTTATTACTTTCTTAAATATATATTAACCTTATCAACTATATAGTCGACTTGTCGTCGCATCTACTGAAATCACTTTAGGGGTGGTTACTCACCCCCCCCCCCATCCCTAAATTAAAATTAAAAAGTTGGACAAATTTTTGCATATAGTACAATTTAAGATTCCTAAAAGACTTTTCAAAAGAAATTGCGTTGAAAAGATTTTTTTTATCATTTATTTGAATTACAGATTTTTGTAGTGGTCATAATTATGAATTCCAAGTCTTCTAAATATATATTTAGATTTTGGGAATGTTTACCTTAATTCTATACAAATAACAAAAATTGCCACACTTTAAATGTTTCACATTATTTTTAAAAACTTACATTTTTTATATCTTTAGATAGAGGCATTATGTTATGAGTAAGTTCGTTTAAAAAGTTGCTCACGTGACAGTCTGGTACATGTCCTTACGAGCACTCCAACTTCTTGGAGTATGTTTTGAGAAATTGCAAAATTTTTGGTTAAAATCTTCTACACATTCTTTATCGAAATCTTCTTTAAACTTCTAAGCCTTCAGAATATGTTTCAAGATTATTCAAATAAAAGGCACCTTCTTAGGAATGTTTATATGCTCCCCAATTTTTTATAACTATTTGAAAAAATTGGAGAAAAAAATTAATTGGTTGCTTTTATTTACATCTCCAAATTTTTTCCACTCTTAATGCATCCCAGTATTTTCTTACTCATTGTAAATAATGCCTCGTAAGCATTCCTAACAATCCTTTCTACTTTAAGGAGGACGGAGAGTACCAAAGAGTAGAATTTTTAACCAAGAATAAAATAGTAACACTTCAATTAAAAAAAAAAAGTTTCTAATACAAAGAACATACTTCTATATAACAGTTGAATTTGTTACCAAACTACAATTAATTTACTTGGATGAAAGTAAGTCAAAAGTTATAATATAGCTTTATTGCTATATCATTGTTGTCGGTGATTTGGAAAGTGTGCGATTATGCAATTGAGGTTATGATCTCAATTTCCGGAGACTTGTGTCATAAGAATTTTCGATAATATGTGATTTTAAGAAGCTTCATGCAATTTTTGAAGACCTGCAAAAGTTTTTAGATTTTAAAACATTTGAATGCTTTTTAAAGTATTTGAAGAGATATTAAAGAGACTTTGAAAGATTTTTTAAAGATTTCAAAAAGGTTTAAGGATTTACAAAAGATTTTATAAGATTTTAAGACAGTTTAAGTAATTTAAAAAATGTTGGGGTAGTTAATAAAAAAATATTCAAAAATTGTTTAATCATTTTAGTTAAAAGTCCTCGAATACCCCTTTCATCTTTCCTTTGATCCTTTATCCCATTTTCGTTTTATATTACCTTCGACTTTTCTTCTTAGCTCTCCAATTCCACAAGCGCCACTTTCTTCTCCTTTTTCCCCTCCAGACTAACTTTTCCTATCTTGCTTTTAACCCACCCTATGCTTTGTAGTAGCACTTTTAAGCGGCCCTTTCCTTCCCACTCCTTAGTTTCAAGTCTCCCATCACAATATTATTTTTAATCACCTTCCCTTTACTCTCTATTCTCAACTTTATTACCTTTACCATTTCCCCATTCGCCCGCTCCTCCTTTTCATTCCTATGCTTCCCCACTTTCTCTTATATCATATTCTCTACCCTCTCCAAAATAGCTTCTTTCTCGTCTTTCCCTCTGTCCCTTATTTCTATTTCCGGCCTGCGCTCCACCTTCTCAAGCCTTTTTCCATTTTTTCCTTCCATAACCAAATCTCTTCTTGCATCTGCTTGATTTCATCTTCTTTTTCCTTCCTTGCAGACACTAACTCCGTCTCTAATACTTCTACTTTGTCCCTCAGCTCTTTTACCTTCTTTTGCCATTTCTCATCTCTTACACTCATGTTTCCTATCATATTTTTCATCTACTCCTTAGCCCCCCTTACGTCTTTCTTTAACCCTCTGATCACACTTATCAACACCCTGAGAGCCTCCTTCTCTGCCTGACCATTTTTTGACACGCTTATTTTAAACGGACACTCCTCTCGCTTTCTTTGTTTTGCTTTTACCCTCTCTGCGATGCGCCACTCGACACCGGGCCACGCACAGATATTCGAAATGACCTATGGGAAATTTTTTCCCCGTGAAATTCACTACCAGCACTGCCTGTACTTTCGCTGACCATCTGCCGCTCTTCCGTCGGTAACCGGGATCTCTCCATGCAAAAAGTACCTTCTGCAGTATACTTATGTCTCTCAGGACTTTTGTTGCTTAACGCCCTTAATCGTGAATAGAAGAAGCAGACGGGTTGGGGCAAAGAATGACCTTTAAACTATTAATGAGTAAAGAAAAAGCCCAAAAAGTATATAGGACAAAAAACATATTTTATTTTTTGTAACAATAAGTTGCTTCGGAAGTCGATTATACGATCTGTCCGCCGTCACACTGGTAACATTTTAAGCAACCATATCTTTGGTTTCAATGTTTTTCATGCGCTATTGACTAAAAGCTTTACATTACTTTAAATTCAATTATTGGCTTAGATGTAGAGTATCGTAGTTCACAACTACTTCCCTAAAATTCCAGTTTATTGGGCGTGCGAGGCCTACTGGAACTTCCTTAATTTCTTCTGGGGTCAAATTCGTTACCTCGCCGCTTTGAATATTTATTTTCGCCCGGAACCTTCTTCTTATGGGATTATATAGTCCACCTAGAACACCCCTAGGCTTCAATATTGCAAAAACGTCACCATTCGACGTTGCTAATACAATTTGTTCTTCGATTGGCAGGGGTGCCCTAGGAATTCTTCTTTCTTGCAGTAAAACTGGCGAATCGGGTTGAAATCTGTATCTTCGAAATTCGAAGCGCCTGTACGGATTTCCAAGGGGAATAAGCCGAATAAGTCCAAGTTGTGTAAATCCATATCCAAGTACCTCAAAATCTGAAGTCCTGGCGAGAGGAGACCTCGTATGAGGAGACCTAGACCTGGCACGTACATGAGGCTTTGACTCATCAGAAGAATGAGGCATGCGACGAGAAGAAGAAGAAGAAGGTTGGGCAAGACTGAGTCGCAGGTTAGGTAAACCAGGCCGATCACCATTAGGGTCAGAGTCGGTGTGTGAACTTAATCCTGCAAAAATAAGTATGGGGAATATGGATGCTAAAGCAGATCATTCCCTGTGGCGTTGCGAGTTTCTCGGAAAATCATGGGTGACAAACAGTTCAATATGTTAGAAATTTTTTTAATCATCTAGAGTCTAAATTACTACGAAATAGTTGAGAGAGTACCGCATGTAAAAATCTAAAGGTGAACGTCTAAATATGTATGGGCGTTTGAATGTACGCATATGTTAATAGAAAGGCTTTGAAAAAAGCAATTCACGTAGAATGCGGATCAATTCGGACAATTTTTTATTTTTTGGAAGCCAAGAAATATTTGTTAAATAATTATAAGGAAAACATCATAATACTTACCTATACATTTGAAAATAACTGCCAGACAAAAGAACAGATCATAAACGATCATCTTTTTAAATTAGAGCACAGACTGTAGTTAACAGTCTAACTAAAAACTACTCTGTTCCTTCATTATACTAATTATGGTCTCAATCATATTCTTGTGAGATCATCTTGAGAGAGTATATTCGAACAAGATTCTATTTACATTTCATAATTTAACTTCGAGAAAAAACAAATTAACTGAGTTCTTCAAATCTAACAACACGCTTTATATAATCTTTTATGTTGTACGTAAATCCGGTTTCTTCATAAAAAAAACTATGTAATGTCTATTATAACGGCTTATTCACTGTGACAAGCAATGAATATAAATTTTATAAAATACTCATATCAAATATAAAGAAGCCTCGGCGACCCATATCATAAATTTAATAAGAAATGTTGCGTCTTCACGGTATATTTTTTACGGCAAAGCAGCCAAAGTTCTTATCATATGTACGGTAAAGCACACAAATTTTTTATTAATTTTTTTTCATTATTCCTTTTTTTGTCAAACAAATAGAGAATATAAAAAATTCAGAATAAACTACGACAATTCGACCTCTATTTTAAGAAAAAATTGCTTTATATACTAAATTATTTAAAGAATATCTTTAAATGTCTAATTATCAGTAGAAAGTAATATTATAATTATTAGAATCCATAGCTACTCATAGACACTGCAGAATAAACAATAATAATTATATGGGGATGAAATTCATAAAGAAGTATTTAATTCGTATTCTATTGATTCTATGAATTTACGGAATATAAGAAATAGATTACACATAAATTTAATAGTTCTTTAGCCATAAGTTAATTTACTCAAAGAAAATTACTGCAGTGACATCAAATCAAAGAACCCAGGTAGAAATACACCACCGGCACAGTACAGCCTGGCGGAGTTCCGGTACTGGCTGTCTGTACTGGGCCAGTACTGTCTTGTAATTCTTGGAAGTACTGGCTTGCCAGCACTGGTGCAGTACTGCCTGTCAGCACTGGGAGAGTACTGAAAACCTCTGGCGTACGAAAATGCCGGAATTAATTTTAAAAATGATAAAAAATTCTTGAATTGTTTTAAAGACCATCCATACGATTGCCTATCGTCCAAATACTATTTATAATTACAAAAATATGATTTTCAAACTATTTGCTTAATTTTAACACCCACTACTTCTATAATCTAAAGATACAACAAAAAAGGTATTTAAAAAATAAATAATAATTGACTGCAAGTATTTTGTCAATACATGTTAATGGCACTGCTTAAAATGAATACATATATTACACATTTTTAAAAATTATATTACAAATAAAATTTCTAACGCTCAGGGGGATCGAACCTACATCTTTATACCTAAATCTGTCGCCTAGCAGTCGGGAGTGCTAACCACTGCGCTGAACCAAAAAGTTGAAACTCTATGAAAAAGCCATCCTCATAAGCTACAGTTCAGAAAAGTTAAAATAACAATTTTTTAACTCTGTTTTCTGGTTCATCTTTTTATCGTCATACGACTTCAAATAGATATAAAATAAACTAACTGTTCACGGAAATATAAATAAAATAATTTTTTAAATAAATAATTTAGATCGAATACAGTTTTTCTTCGTGTAATATTTTACTTTTTCGCGTTTTAGACCATTTAAAATGTTCTGATAATAACATTTTCTGAACAAACGTTCTGCCAGCACTGGGAGAACCACCGGCTGTCTGTATTGGTGTGCAGTACTGGGCCAGTACTGCGCCGGTGTTCAACTCCGGCACACTACCGACATTTCCACCTGGGAACATGTGTAACTGTTCTGTTTCGAAAATTCACATTAAAAATAAAATTTTTCGTTGAAAAAAATATTGTTTGAATTCTACTTTTAAATAAAATTAGTGACAATTACAAAAAAATACGCCAATCGCTGGCGAAACACCCGTACCAGTATTTCACCAGATATGTGTACCACTGCTCAGGTAATAGTACACCAGTATAATTCCGACCGTTGGCTGAACTCTTGCGCCAGTAGTAGACACAGTATCACGCTAACCATTGGCGAAACTCCTGTGCCCATATGACACCAGTGGTAATGGTCAGTACTGAGCCAGTTGCAAACCATTACAATGCCAACCGTTGGTTAAACTCTCGTGTCAGTATATTTCGCTAGTAATGAATATTATTCCTAGGCCAGTAGTACACTAGTATGATACCAACCGTTGGTTGAACGCTTGTGTCAGTATTTGACCAGTAATGCGTATCAGTACTGCGCCAGTAATAGACTTAGTATCACGGCAAACACCGGCTGAACTCTTATGTCTGCTACTTCAATCGATGGGGAAACGCCAGGGTCAGTATTTCGCCAGTAATGCATATCACTCCTCAGCTAGTTGTACGCCAGTATGATGCAAACCGTTGGTTAAATTTTTGTTTCTGTATTTTACCAATAATCCGTATCAGTACTGCGCCAGTAGTTGACCCAATATCACGCCAACCGTTGACGGAACTCCTGTGCCGGTATTGCATCAGTGGCGACGGCCAGTACTGGGCCAGTTGTAAACCAGTATGATGCCAGCCGTTTGTTCAACTCTTGTTTCAGTATTTTACCAGTAATACGTATCAGTACTGCAAAAGTAGCATTGCCAGTATCAGGCCAACCGTTGGCGGCACTTCTGTGCCGGTATATCACCAGTAGTGACGGTCAGTACTGGACCAGTTGTAAACTAATATTGCGCCAACCGTTGGCGGAATTCTTGCGTCGGTATTCTACAAGTAATGACAGCCAGTACTGAGCCAGTAGTAAACCAGTACTATGCCGATGGTTGTCACAGTAATAATATACAGTACTGGTATTGATTTTGAATTACAACTGGCATGTTACTGCACGGTCGTGAACTCCGGCTAGGATCCGACTTTTTCCCCTGGGGTATCGCTTAATTCCGTATCAAAAACAAAAAATACAAATAACAATTTATAAAACGTAATTCGAAGTTTTTCTTTCCGAATTTTATTTAGTAAAGACTTGTTCCTTGTTAGATAGGGACTTTTTTCCGTTTACCTTTTACGTCATAAAATTTGTCGGTCATGTACTTCCCACCTTTTTTTATTCTCAGAGCCCGTTTTCCCGGACTTTGGTTGTTTCCTTGGCTTTTTTTTATTTTGAACGGAAGAGCATCTGAAATAAAAGTAATTGCTTTTATAATTATTAATTAATTTATTTTTATAAGATAAAATAAATTGATGGTCCTAATTTGAATTTGAAAAGGGATTTTTGTTAATTCCCTTCTTAAAAAGAAAAATCATTATTTTTCAGATACCCCGCTCCATATATGAAAATTATTACTCTTGATGAAAATTCCCTATTCTACAGCCTAAATTATAATTCTTTAAGGGCCATCGTAGTTCCATGTGGACAGTTTTAGGGCAACATTTTTTAAACCAAAATTTCTAGTTTTCTATACCAATAGTTTTAAAGCATTAAAAATCAACTTCAGTGTTTATTCAAAATGCTATTCTTTGGTCTATAAATGGTCAAAAATTGTATTCATTCATGGCCGGCTTTACAGTGTTTTCCTATACTCCGCTTTTTTCAGTTAAAACCGAACTTAATTAATAGAACCCGAAAAGAAAACCTAAATATATCAGGTTAAAAGTTCATTGTTTTTGGTTGAAAAGTTTACTACTAAACTTTTGGTTAATATTTTATCATTTGTTGGTTCAAAGTTAAAGTACTGTCGAAAATTCAACAACTTTGTTAAAAAATCATACTTCTTGTTTGAAAATTCAACTGTTTCGATGAAAATTCGCCTTTTGGTCTTAAAAATTGAATAATTTCTTAACAATATTTCTGTCTTAAAAAATCTGTTTTGGTTTTGTACAAAATTTGTATCTTCGGCTCAAAAATTCGAGAATTCGGCAGAAAATTCTTCGTTTTTTGGTTCGTTTGTATTTTTTTATGAATTCAATCATTTTTTTATATTTTTAATTGAAGTCTGCTTTGATCCAATATCAACTATTACATTTTGCGTTGATGATTCACCATTTTAGTTTAAAATTCGTGTTTTTTGTTTGATAATTAATTATTTAAACTGAAAATTGCACTATTTTGTTTAAAACTTATTTCATCGATTAAAAATAAACATATTCAACACGCCCTACGCAATCTTTAATATTTCGCACGCTTACGAAAAAACTATACCCAGGGCAAAAAGTCGGATATTATCCAGAGTGCATGACCGGCGCAGTACCGCGCCAGTTGTAATACAGAAGACATACCAGTACTGGCTGCTAGTACTATGCCAACCATCGGCATAGTACTGGTTTACGACTGGCTCAGTACTGACTGTCATTACTGGTAGAATACTAACGCAAGAATTCCGCCAACAGTTGGCGCTATACTGGTTTACAACTGGCCCAGTACTGACCGTCACCACTGATGAAATACCGACACAGGAGTTCAGCCAACGGTTGGAGTGATACTGGTCTACTACTGGTGCAGTACTAATACGTATTACTGGTCAAGTACTGACACAAGAGTTCATCCCACGGTTGGCATCATAATGGACACCCTGAGGCTTACATACATGGCGAATCGAATGCTACTCGAATTGCACAATAGCAGAGGAGAAGCCATTATACAGGAGTATTTTCATATTTTGCGCCTTTAAAGTTGCATTTGGGTCAGC
Organism: Belonocnema kinseyi; assembly: GCF_010883055.1. NCBI lineage: Eukaryota > Metazoa > Arthropoda > Insecta > Hymenoptera > Cynipidae > Belonocnema > Belonocnema kinseyi. Next base: position 43,351,260 of record NC_046657.1, read on the forward strand.
TATTCGGTCAAGTCCGTGCATCTTCGAATCAAGTTTATCATAGTTTCCATGGTTGCGTTCGAAACTTCAAATGGATACAAGTGTCAAAACAATATAGGTTATGTTACATAGTAATCATAAATAATAAAATTGTTTTATTAATAAAGAAATGAGACATATGAACTGAGGAGTAAGCGTCAATTTTTTTCTGTGCCAATAACATTATGGATTGTCTGCTGAGTGACAAATACTATAAAATAGTAATAATATTTTGCGCTTCCAGTGGGCGAAGAGTGAATTGTGTTTACCGCTTATTTACGGCATGAAAACAGGTATAGTATGAATAGACAGGATATGTTTTAAATAAAGTAAATGAAATATTACATGCGTAAACTTTAAATTTACATTATTTACATTTACTTACAGCGATTAGGCAAAAAGGTGAATCTGAACATAACCTCGAAATAATGACAGATCTCCCCGGCAGCAAAAATTGAAATAAGTAAAGTTTGAGGAATTTTTTTATTTTAGAAAATGTTTTCTCTTGGCCTCATCTCAAGATTTCGTTTGATCAACCATTGAAATAAATTAAAAAATCGCTCAGGATAGTAGTGCATCGAAAAGAAATATAGAAGCGAAGTTTTAGTTCGGAATTTTTATTCCAATTTTTTTAGATATTATTCTATAATTATCTATTTTATCAGGTCTGAAAATTAAATTCATACATTATACGGCCTAAAATTTCTCTTCCAGATTTATTGCTGGTACAATCCTATCACCAACAAGTGTTTAATTTATTTTATTGATTGATCAAACCAGATTTCGAGAAGAGGTCCAGAGAAAACGTTTTCTAAAGTGAAAAAAATACCTAAAAATTGTATCAATTAAAATTCGGGCAAGTTAAATTGCTTCGAGATATCTTTTTGATACGCCTATACCATTCAAATGACTTAGATAATTAATTTTAGGCTCATCAATCCCCAGTATTGTGAGAAGGTCCAGAGATAACGATTTTTCAACAATATTGTTGTAATGATTGTTCCATTGATAATAAGTCATTATTATTTAAATTATCGCTGCCGACACTGTCTGTGATAAACATACAAAACCACCAAACATTTCTTTGGTAAAGAATAATCAATCGAAAATATAATAAACATGTCGGGCCGATCTGTCATTATTTCGAGGTTATATTCAGATCCACCTGTTTGCCCTAATCGCTGTATGTAAATGTAGGTGATGTCAATTTATAGTTTGCGCATGTAATATTTCATTCACTTTATTTAAAATATATCCTGTCTATTCATAACATACCTGTTTTTATTCCGTAAATAAGTGGTAAACACAATTTACTCTTCGCCCACTGGCAGAGCAGAATATTATTATTTTATAGTATTTGTCACTCAGCAGACATTCCATGATGTTATTGGCACAGAAAAAAATTGACGTTTACTTCTCAGTTGACCATATCTCATTTCAATATTAATCAAACACTTTTATTATTTCTCATTACTATGTAACACAACCGATATTATTTTGACACTTGTGTCCATTTGAAGTTTCGAACGCAACCATGGAAACTATGATAAACTTGATCGGAAGATGCACGGACTGAACCAAATGGCCGATCCGAATGCAACCTTTAAAGGCGCGAAATATGAAAATACCCCTGTATAATGGCTTCTCCCCTGCTATTGTGTAATTCGGTAGCATTTAACTCGCCATGTATGTAAGCCCCAGCGTGTCCACCCTGTATATATAAATATATATTTTCTACTTTTTCTCGAGATTTATTAAACCCGGTTTTTCATCCTGGCCACGGACTATGTCAAGTGACTATTGAGATGAGGATGTTAAAAATAATTTAATGCGATTTTTGAAATATTTTTCGATGATGTATATACAAAATTAGGAGCAGCGTTGTAGTTTGGAGTTCGTACTTTCCACTGTTAAACTTGAAACAGTGGCCGCGACCGTTGGAGGCCTTACGTAATGTCTATTTTGTTGAAAATTCATATTCTCGGTGTGAAAATTCAATTATATTATAGAAAATTCCACATTTTGTCTCGAAATTGAACATTTTGGTAGAAAATTTCACCATTTGGTTGCAAACGTATGTATCTTGTTAAAAATTTGCCTTTTCGTAGAAAATCAATTTTTTAAATTAAAATTACAGCTGTTTGACTGAAAGTAGACTAATCTGCTTTAGTTAAAGCTTCAATTATTTTGTTAAAACATTCGTCTTTCCCATTTGAATGCAACTATTTTTGGTTCGAGAATAATAATTTTAGTTGAAATTACGTTTTTTTTTAAATTGAAAATTAAGTTGTTTAACTGAAAATTTAACTATTTGATGGGAAATTCATATTTCTGTGTTAAAGATTCAACTGTTTTATAACAAATTTGTCTTTTTGACTTAAAAATTGAATAATGTGTTAAAAATTCAACTGTTTGATACAAAATAAATTGTTTTGTACAAAATTCGTATTTTATTTAAAAATAGTTCTCTTAAACAAATTTTTGCTTGTCTATTTGTAGATAAAATTGATGTTTCTTAGTATAAAAATTCAGTTATTTATTTAATGATGCTTAGACAATAGAAAATTATAAAATAAAAATTAATGAATTTAGTTAAAAAAATTTGTGATTGTTTTTAATTCGTCTTTTTAATATAAAGTTAAACTTCGTGGGTTTGAATTCAAATATTTGTTAAAAAATGTATGTACTTTGTTGAGAACTTAGCTTTTCTGGTAGAAAATTAATCTTTTCTCGGTTGCAAAGTCAACTTTGTGGTTGAAAATGTATGTATTTTGATGAGAATTTATGTTGCTTGGTAAAAAATTAATATTCTGTGTTGGAAATTCCTTTTTTTGGTTGAAAATTGAGATATTTATTCTAAATTTTAACTGTTTTCAAGTAATTTTAGCTTTTTATTTAAAAATAGAACTCTTCGATTAAAAGTTCATCTGTTTTAGTTGAGGAATAAACTATATTGTTGATCATTTGTTCTTTCGGGTTCTATTTAACTGTTCTTTATTTGAAACAAAAAGCTTTTCTTGGTTAAAATATCAACTGTTACATCTTTCGTTGAAAATGAAATTTTCTTTGTGGCTAACTTAACTACTTAGTCTGAAGATACTTTTTGATAAGCCCTAAAGAAATTGATGAATGAAGTATAGTCGTAAAGAATTATGTAAGAGTGGGTTGGCGGGGGAGGGGAGGGGTGGGGGCGGTCAAACCGTACGGAGCATTATCGAAGGATTGTAAGAAAAAAGTGTGTTTCGTTTCATTTGTTTGGAAATAGTAAAAATACTGTCGCCTCTTAAAAAAGCAACAAATGCTGTTAACAGTGCGGCGAATTCGAGGCCTGTAAAATTTGTTTGGACTTCCTATCTTGTACCACTCAAATTGTGTTTTTAAGAATAACCGAATTTTCAGCCAAGTTACAACTACTTTTGGCATCGTAGTTTTGGAATACCAAGAATATCGATATTTTTAATAAATATTAAATATCCCGTGTGGAAATAATTCGTGGCGCTATACTGTTCCAGTCTAGAACGCCACGAGTCTATACTGGCGTTATCTCGAGAAGCTATGCTGGGGCAGTGCGCAAATGTAACGCTCCAATCGATTAGCCGCTATCTACAACAGCGGTACTGGCGCGTTCTAGTGAATCTAGTAAAATCTATTAGATCTAGATGCGACCTAGATTGCAAATTTAATACTTATTTTTATAACTAAATCATTCCTGACATAAAAGCACTATGAGCTACATTGAGAATATTAACAAATTCCAGATTTTTGTAAGAAAAAAATAGCTCGTATGTGTTTTTTTGACAGAATATTTCCAAATTTTATTGATAAAAAAGAAAATGTCAATTGTAAGTGTTTTGGAAACAGGAGCCAACCTCAAAATTGAATTCTCATTTTGCTCCATAAATATTAGAGTTACAAATTTTTAAAATCATTAGGGCCTATTCCTACATTGAATAAAATTTTTATTCTAGGTGAAAAATTGTTTAATTTCAATAGTTTTTATGTGAGACGTTTGTTTTCAAATGCTGGGGTTAGAATAAAAAAATCACGTTATACAAAAACTATTCGAATTAGCCAATGTTCTACTCCGAATAAAGATTTAATTGAAAAGAGCACTGAGCCCTGATTATCTAAAAAATATGTAATTCTAGTATTTATGGAGTAAAATGAGAAAATCCAGTTTTGAGGTTGGGTCTTGATTCCAACGCCCTTACGTCGAAAAAGGATTTGGAAAACTTCAAACCTTGTGGTCGCGAAACGAAAAGTATTCACACTGAATGGCGGCCTGGCAAACATCTGATTCTTGCCATCCTGTTCCGGTCACTGTTGCCAACTTTTTTGGTAGCAGTTTTGAAATTGCATTGCATGATGAAAGATGAGTGCTGTTGGTAGCACTGCATAATATTTGAGGTTAGGAAATATGTCATTTTAATGTAGATGAGTACTGTATACATGTCATACGAAAAGGAAAATTACTTTCCTAGAAAACCTATTGATGAAATGTCTTTATTCAGCAATAATTTTTTATACAGGGTGGAGACGCTGGGGCTTACATACATGGCGAGTTGAATGCTACTGAAATTCCACAGCAGCAGGGGAGAAGCCATTATACAGGGGTATTTTCATATTTCGCGCCTTTAAAGTTGCATTCGGATCGGCGATTCGGCCAAGGCCGTGCATCTTCGGATCAAGTTTATCATAGTTTCCATGGTTGCGTTCGAAACTTCAAGCGGTTATGTTCAGACTCACCTGTTTTCCCTAATCGTTGTCAGTAAATGTAGACTATGTTAATTTAAAGTTTACGCATGTAATATTTCATTCACTTTATTTAAAACATATCCCGTCTATTCATAACAGACCTTTTTTATGCAGTAAAAATAAGCGTTAAACACCATTCACTCTTCGCTCACTGGAAGCATAGAATATTATTACTGTTTTATAGTATTTGTCACTTAGCAGCCATTCTATAATGTTATTGGCACAGAAAAAAATGACGTTTACTTCTCAGTTTACATGTCTCACTTCATTATAGATAAACACTTTTATTATTTGTAATTACTATATAACATAACCTATATTGTTTTGACACTTGTATCCGTTTGAAGTTTCGAACGCAATCATGGAAACTGTTATAAACTCGATCCGAAGATGCACGGACTTGACCGAATGGCCGAATGAAACTTTGAAGGCGCGAAATATGAAAATACCCCTGTATAATCGCTTCTCCTCTGCTGTTGTGCAATTCGGGTAGCATTCAACTCGCCATGTATGCAAGCCCCAGCGTGTCCACCCTGTATTAGCTTTATCTTTAATTCAATAGTTTACCAAAAAACAATGTATAGTTCGTCAGATCAATCGATATTCAGTGATGAATTAAATGAACAAATCTGCGCTATGAGACAGCACTGAAAACACAGGCAACTTTATTTCTTCTATTTCCTTTGATTTGAGCGCTTCAATAAATGTCATTTGTTATCTTTTATTAATTAGTTATTAAATGACGCCTTCTTTTTCAAAGTCCAAATAGAAGTACTTTCCAGAGCCAAGCTAGACTTTACACGGAATTTGTATTTTAATGTGGTGTGAAATTCGGGCTAGCGACATTAGTGGGTCTACTTAGAACTGCGTGATGGATTTTTCTATCTAGTAGGTATAGATAGCGCCAAAATAGCGCCAATCTAATTCGGCGTGAACAGACAGCCACGAACAATCCACTACCTTCTTATAAAATTTAAAGGAGGGATGTTACACATTCTGGTGCATTTTTATTTTAAAAAAATGAAAAAAATTTTAAATTCAAACAAATCCCACTACGGAACAGAAAATTTTTTGAATCCAACGAATAAAGTTAAACCGTGCTAAATTCATTTGTCGATGAAATTAAGGATTCTTAAAAAATCGTCTTTTCTCGCTTTTTACACCTATTTCAGTGAGAAAAATTAAAGTTCTGACATTTCTACCCAAAAATGAGATATTTCAATGTATTCAAATGTTTCAAAATTGAAAACAATTTAAACTTAATTCATAAATTATACTGAAAAAATATTTCATTTTTTTTAGTAATTCGATTGTAATTTATATAGTATTTGGACAATATTACAAATGTTATTTTTTCTGTTCACTAGTTTTCTTTTTTTTTTAAACAAGTGAAAGGATTATAGATTTTAGATGATTTTCTTAACGAATTATGAACCTAATTCATTAATAAACGCAGAAAAATCTAAACAGTGCTAATTCCATTGCCATTTCCATTAGATTATTACATGCAAATGAAGTGCCCTGAATTTTTCACACAGCGGTTATTAAACTCACCCATCGACTTATAGGAATCTATATATAGATTCCAACATATAGAAAAAATATAAGAATCACTTGTGAATTGTTCCTTTAGAAAGATTTGTTTTTTCTTTAAAATTGGTTTGATTGGATGTTAGCACCGTTCAGCGTTCCCCGCTTCAATTCTTTACGAAAACTGCATGTCCGAAAGTAAAAATTAAAATCCTTAACATAATTTCCTGTTGCGAAGTGAACTTAAAATTAAAATTATATTTCTTTATAGAAATGTACTGTGCCAATTGTCAAAATGATAATTCTTCACTCAAATTTCCTGTACCAAATTCAATATTATAATTTTTTACTGAAATTCCTTGTCCGAGCTTAGAATTCAAGCAATAAAATATATTTATAAACTTTTAAATGGCATATCAGTAGATTCGAGTGAAAAATCCCGGTCACTAAATCAAATTCCCGCTCATTTCCCGGTTTTCCTGTCAGGTAGACACTCTGATAATATACCTTCAACAAGCGGGTATATTATATTTTCACTGCCATTATTTATTACGAATTATATAATTAAAAACCTTGAGAATTTATAGCTGAAACCACATGACAGAATACATATAATTTTTTACTCAAACTCGAATTTTAAAATTAAGGAAATATTAAATGATTGAAAATGCCATTATAGCAGGGTGTCAAAAGAAATTTCGTTTTCAAATTTTCGGCGAATTGCCGGATTTCCCGGATCAAAATGAACTTTTTTCCAATTTTCTGTTGTTATATATAGTTTCTCCATTTCGGACGTTCTTCTTAGTTCCAAAAGTACCAACAGATACAAGACAAGTTGAAAAAATTTATATTCTTTTGAACTTATAGTTAGTAATAAGACTTTCATTATTTCTAAATCAACATTTAAGACAGGGCGAGAGGAACGTTTAAAAATTGTTACGACTTATTTGTTCCAATTTGAGATCTTGTTCAAATCTCATACAAGAAAAGTAAAATTTGTAAAAGAAGAGTCGAATAAAAAATTCTCCAGAATTAATAAATACTTTGATGATTGCAAAAACACGAAAAAAATTTATTAGAAGAATGTATAATCGTTGAAATTTCAAACTGCTAAATTTAAACTTTAAACGTTATAATTGTTTTATTTTGTTGAATTTTCAACTTGTAATGAACATTTTTAATGTTGATGTATAAATAACTATGAAACAATTACTGATACCTATCGAATTTAATTCAAAATAATATAAATTTTAATTCAAAAGGTGACTGGTCATTCTATAACCAGAAGTCTTTCAACTGCTCCATTTATAAAAGTTAAAAATTTCAAAACGCGACATTTCACGGCATTGCATTCAATATTGCTTAGAATGTTTATAGTATCCATTTTATACATGTGAATTATTCAGTGTTTAAATAAAAATTAATTCAATGATTAAACTTAAAAATTCAGAAAAATATCCTTTAACTAGTTTAATTTTCAATTTATTTTGTATTTGAGTACTTTTAATGACAAAACTGTTAGCTTTTAGCGTTCAAATTTTGTAATTTTAATGTCTACAAAATTTCATTGTGATCCAAGAATAAACCGTCAAATTACAAGGATTTTGTTCTTTTTCCATTGCATCAGACCACTGTAAAAGCTTGGGACCATAATACGATCCAAAATTTACTAGAAATCGTGAAATGTTCTTTTTCCTAAATGCCATGTTTATAATATATAATATATAATATAAAATTCGAAATCGTAAATAGGAGGCAGTAATTAACGGTTATCCCTTATTGTATTCGCATAGTGTCCCTTTGTGCCATGCAAAGAAAGAAAAACTAAAAAAAAAACAGAAAGATAGGCATTAAATTTGTTGCAATTCGGATTCCACGTTAAATTTTCCATTTGAATGTCACAGAGTAATTAAAATTGTATTTTTAGCAGCGTTACAAGTTTAAAAAAATGTCATAACTTCTGCTGAAGGCGGCTTCAAGCACATCCATATTCGCTTATGAAGTAAGCTGCTACTGAAAGAAGATGCGCTTGAAGTCGCCTTCAGCCAGTGTTATTGACAGGTATTCTATTTATTTATTTATTTTGAAACTGCAAACAGACTATTGCAATTGCTCTGTGAGATTCTAATAGAAAATTTAACGTAGAATCAGAATTGCAACCAGTTTATGTATCATTTATGCCTATTTAAAAGCTTTTGGCAACGTGGTGCGTCACTTCAAGATGCCGGAATGGGCGCGACAGAAATAGGAATTTGAAATGCGTAATTTTTTATTTTTCAAAAATTAATTTGAAAAAAAGTATTTTCTACATTATACTGTTATTATTAGTGATTTTAAAGCATATGTCCATTGGGCACAAAATTTGGTGACGTCTTCACGACAACGTTACGACATCTTTGCGACAACTTTACGACATCCTATGCCCATGTCGTTAAGGTGTCTTAACGATATCGTAAATAATTACAAAGAATAATTATAAATCATTATAATTGAAATAATTTAGATACATATGTTGTTTCTTTTTTAAATGACAATGCGAGATTACTTTAAGGTTACCTTAGGGTTACATAATAGTTACGCTGTAGTATAACGCTTGCGGACATTCGGTCCGCCAGGGATTCTTGTAGTCCAAACCAAAGAAATGCTAGACGACGAGATTGATAAACGAAATAATTACTAATTCTTAATTTATGAATAAAAAGAAAATAATTATTATGCTATGTTATTACTAAAAATGTGACTGTCAATACAATACGTAATTTCGTACATACAACTTAAACTATTGGAGTGACTGCACACTCGCCTCTATATTTTTAAATGGCCGGGTTTCTGGCGATATTTGAATTTCAGAGTTTGGAAACACGGGGGGATTTCCAACCACGGACATGGCGCCTTCAACACTCGGTCATTTTAGAGATCCTCTACCCAGTGGGCACAAGATTTGGCGACGCCTTTACGACATCGTTACGACATCTTTACGACAACTTTACGACATAATATGTCCATGTCGTTAAGGCGTCTTTACGATATCGTAAATATGTCGTATGATCTAAAGATATCTTTACGATATCGTAAAGACACTGTAACGACATAGACATAGGATGTCGCAAAGTTTTCGTGAAGATGTCGTTACGACATTGCAAAGCCGTCGCCAAATTGTGTCCCACTGGGTAGGTAGAGACGAGACACAAACTCACACACGCTCACACAGACTTCTCATTAAACGTCGCGATTAGTCTGTAACCAGAAGTCATCATAAAGGGCGCAAAAGTTTGATACAGTCAATGCTTCCATTCACTATACGACTCTAGAGGAGAAACTGTCAAACAAAAAATCGAATAGTTAAATTTTTCAGTTAAAAGAATGAATATTTTCAACCAAAATAAAATGATTAAACACATTAGAAAAGTTTACAAGCGAAAAACTGAACCTTAAATTAAAATGATGGATCGTCAACAAAAAATTAATTTTAACCAAATGGGTGGCTTTTCAACCAAGAACATTTTTTTTTGTTGTTAAAAAGGACGATTTTTCAAGAAAGTAGATGAAATTTTTACTAAACAAGATAAATTTTCAACCAAAAATGGAATATTTTCATTTTGATTTACGAAAATTAATTTTCTACTAAAATGGTCAATCTTCAACCAAAAAGATGATTTTTCTACCAAGAAAGTCGACTTGTAAATTAAAAATAAGGTAAATTTCATATTTAAAACCAAAAGGCGGAACAGTAAATTTCTTTAGTAAAAAGTTAATTTTTAAGCGATAATGACGATTTTCCAAGAAAATAGTTCAATTCCAAACTTAAAAAGAAATTATGAAATTTTGTCTACAAAAAAATTAGTTTATAATAAATTGGTTCAACTTCTAACCAAAAAGATAAACTTTTTACCAAAAAAGAAAAATCTCTAAAAAAATGTATGAATTATGAACCAGAAAATTAAATTTCCTACACACAAAAATAAACACGTTTTCAATGAAAATTATCAATCTTTACTCCCGAAAACTGATTTTTTAACCAAACAGTTGAATTTCTAACCATAAAGGCTATTTCCCGACCAAAAAGATTATTTTTCTATCCAAAAGACGAGTTTTCAATACACTAAATAAATTTTCTGTCACAGAAATAAATTTTTAACAAAAATGATTACTCTTTCAACCAACTAAATTAATTTTCAACCGAAATATTGAAATTTTAACTAAAGCAATGAATTTTCAGCTAAGAGAATTAATTTTTTACAAAAAAGAGACTAATATTAAACTAAAACGATAAATTCTCAAAAACGAGCAATAATTTTTTTTAAATAACTTTCGAGAAAATACATTAATCTGCAATCATATGGTTAAATTTTTATCTGGAAAGATAACTTTTAAACCAAATCTTGAATAGATTAAGAAGATTAATTTTCTACCAAAAAGAGACGAATTTTCAAATAGGAAGGTTAAGTTTCAATCATAATCATTAATTTTCTACAAAATACATCAATTTTTAACCAACTCGTTGAATTTTCAACTGAAAAAGGATTAATTTTCAACACTAAAAGGAACGTGGTAATTTTTAGCTATGGAAATTATTTTTAACCATCATACAAGGAATTTCAACAAAATAGTAAAATTTCAACCAAAGAAATAGATTTTTAATCTAGAAAATTAATGCTTTGGCAAAAAAGAGGCATTTTCCACTAAATATGTATATGAATTTTCATCCTAATGTCAAATATATAAATTTTCAATTAAAAAAATTATTTTTCAATCAAACAAAGAACAGGTTTTAATATAAATACCTTAATTTTCAACTAACGACTCAAACTTTTAAACACGAAATGAAATAATCTTTTCCCCAATATTTCTATTTTCATATATTTCATAAAGTTTTGATATCTTTATATTTTATGTTATCTTCTTCTTCATTGTACTTTTTAAATTGTAAAGTTATTGTAAAATTTGGTTTGAAAATCGCGTACTTTTCATCACTTCTGGTTCCGGTTTAATCGCAACTAATCAAAACAGTGGGAGGCTGTGGCAAAACTCTACCTCGAGGATCTCTAGGTTATCTGGCAACCCTGCCGTTGACGTATCACGTCAGCCTGTGATTTGATTCGCAGAATGAAGAATCTCACATTCGTCGCATTTCGTATTGTCGAAGTGGAAGACGCAGTTACTGGCGCTACGAATTTGTTTATTGAATGGATTCTTTGTTAGATATCAAGAATCTTAAAAGGTAAGTTTATTCAATCAAATTAACATTGAGATTAATTATTGACAATAAAAGGCAGAATCATTTTAAAAAATTTCGTGTGATTCGTTGGATTTCACAAAATTATTCTCAATTTATGTAAAACCCATTTCCAGATTTTAACATTTAAAAAATGAACTGCTGTTTCAAGTCGAACGTATAATAATGCATACTAATAGATTTACACGTCCGATTGAATTTTGACAAACTATTTTCAATTTTTAGATAATTTTTAATTTTTTGATCATTTTAAATTGATAGATTCACCATTATAAACGCCTTTATTCAATTTTAAGTCTAATATAAATATTGGTTCAATCTAAGTTATTCCTTTTTTATCTTATTCACTTGAAATATTTTCTTTAATATTTAGGAATATTTGTTTACATCAAATTAGCAATTAGAAATAAAATATTCAAAATGAAACAATTTGAAACTGAATTGTTTGAAAGAGAAAGCCTTCAATATTAATGATTTCCCAGTGCTCATTTTACACTTTAAACGCCATCGTTCCCAATTTTCCTTTTTTCAAACTTTTTATTTGTGAGTGAAAGTGCTGAGTATTAATGTTGAATTTGTTTACAAATTTTAAGCGGAATTTTTTTTGCCATTTTCATTGAGTTTGAAAGCAGAAGATCTTTGTTTTCAAATTTTTGTTAATTGAAAGAGCACTTTCTTGCTAGTGTAATTTTTATTAATTTTAGAAGGATAAATTCTTTTTTTTTAAATTTTTTTCTAAATTCGGAGAGAAACATTTTGTTATTTTTAAGATCTTTATCGAGTTGGAAGGGAGTTAATTTATCGATTGAAACGGCTTCCCTGATTTGTAAATTCAAAAAAAAAAAGGTAAAGAAGATCAAAAAAATTTTCTTCTAATTGAAATCAGTTGTAGCTAAAGATGTGCATTTGGGGTTTTTCGCTTTTCCCTCAGCAAATGCAACAGTTTATAATGTGTAATTGGAAAATATGTCACTTAAAAAATTTTCAATTATAGATTTTTAATTTTTTAAACTTTCATTTGAATTTTAAGATTTTTTAAATTCAGTTTGAAAGACTTAAAGGAATTAAAATTCAGAAGCGCTTAGAATCACAGATTTTTGATGGAAAAAACATTTTTAGTAGATAAATTTAAATATGAATTAAATCATGATTCTTACGATTAAACTAAAGAATTATCAAGAATTAAAAAGGAAATAATAATTGATTTTACAAGACGATTTGGAATTACTTCTCAATTTTAGAATTTCCAGATTTTAACGTTAAAAATTAAACTGTTTTAATTGAGGTCTTATTAGTTAAACAAATTTAAACGTCTGACTGAAACTTTATCAATAAAATATTTAAAAATTTTTAATAAATTCAGAATAATACATTCATAATTGAAGGCTTTTATTCAATTAAACATTATATTTTCGTCTAAACTATTCTATTTTTAATCCATTCAATTTCAAATTTTGCAATTAAGAAAAAGAACAATTATTTATTATTTCAAAATATCCGGCTTTTATTTAAAATCAGTAATTATAAATTTAATATTTAAAACTAAAAAAACCTAAAAGAACGTTACAATTTTAATTGTTCCATGAAAAAAACTACAATTAGTTTGCAAGTCAATTTGTTGAATTTTTATCTCCAAATAACAATTGAAAACCTATTATTCTCAGCTAAAATTCCAGTAAGTTTAAGAAATATTTGGAAGTTTTGAAAAAATATAAAACTAATTAAAAATTTCTAATAATTAAACGAAGTTTCTACGTATACCAACAAAATCCAGCTATTTGTATAAAAATTTCGCCGTAAATAGTCCAAGGCCTAATTTCAAAACAAATGTAGATTTTGACAGATCTAGAGAAAAATTCAAAAGCTTTCAAGAGTTTTGAAAGGCTTCAGAAGAATAAAAAACATTTTATAAAAATATTGGAAATTATTTGTTTGCATCACATTAATTTGCAAAGAATATTTAAAAAGATTTAGAATGATTTACAAAATATTAAAAATGAATTTTGAGAAGCTTAAGATTTAAATTTAAGAATTGTTCAGTTTAAATAAAATTTAATCGTTCTATTTTTAATGTTTCTAGCTTAAAATGCTTAAAATGATATAATTCTGAAATTTTTGAAATGCATTGATTGATTCTCTAATTTTGAACATTGAAAATGATAATGTGGATTTATATTTTTGGATTTAAATCTAAATCTTTGAACTCTATGTTTAATAGCAAAATTTTTTGACTTCAGAGTTCAATTTTTTAAATTTCATTGACAAGTAAATTGAAACCAAATATTTAAAAGTAACAATTTGAAACTGAATTGTTTGACAAAAAAAGGCTTGTATCGTCAAAATTCCGAAGAGCTTTCAAACTTTGAACGTTAAAATGTTAATTGTTCTATTTGTATATATAATATTTGAGCAATTTGAGCAATCACATTAAATTTATAGTTTTTTTCTACTAAAAATTAAAAATCGGAAGTTTTCATTGTACCGAAATCAATTACTTTTTTTCAAAGCTTTTCCACTTTTTGTCCAATTTTCAATTAAACTCAATTAATGCTTAAATATTGTTAACAAAAATGACGGTTTAAACAATTTACTATGATTAATAATAATATTCAATTTAAATAATGCTAGAAAGTTGCGGTTTTATCTGAAATTTCTTCATGTTTGTCCAATTTACAATTAGAGTGAGATGAATAATTAATTAATATTGAAAAATTCAGTTTTTAAATAAGTAAATTTTATTGCTAATGATACTTAATTTGAATAATGCTGGAAAGTTGCAGGTTTTTCTGAAATTTTCAATTTTTTATCCGCTTTTCACTTAGTATGGTAATAATCAATGTAAATTAAACAAAAATAGTTCTTTAATTAATTTATGATTGTTTATAACTGTCTTCTTTTATGTAAGTGAAGAGATGTGCTGGTTTCTTCTTAAATGTTTAACTTCCCTCTGCTCTTTTTAATTGAATAACATTTCTTTTTTAGATTTATCTGCACATTTGTTTTTAAGGATATATAAATATTCTTGAAATTTTTTTAAAAAATTTGAAGATTATACATATGTCAAAAAATATTTTTTTTATTTTTTAGGATATTGCAAAATATATTCTTGACCTTCAAACCTTCTAGATTCTGTTTGGATAATTTTGGAAATCTTTTGAAATGCGGTCTTTTCTAAACTTTTCTACTTTTTATCCCATTTTCATTTAAAATTAAGTTATACTTAATTATTATTAACCAAGTTTCCTATTAGAGTGGGGTGTATAATTAATTAAAATTTAAAAATTAATTCAAAACAAAACTTTCACAATTCATTTACAAACCTCGTCCTACCACCTACTCCTTTATCTTATTCCATTCTATTTTTCTGTCTCTTGTGTAAGATAGCTTGTTTGTCGGAAGTAATTTTTTTATCAGAAAAATGTATTTAAAACAATACAATACTATTTCAAAAATGATTCTTTTTGAGGTTTTTTTATTATTTTTTTTTGTAACTACAAAGTGAAAGCAAAACTAAATATTTATGAAAAAATCATATTTCTAGCATTACTCTGTGAAAAGATAGTTATAAACAATAAATAATTCTCTAAATAAGAATGTTTCTTAACTTGCATTAACTATTACATCACTTAGTAAAAAGTGGAGAAAAACGTAAGAGTTCAGAAAGAACCGCAACTTTCTAGCATTATTGAAATTAAATATTATTAACAATAATCATAAATTGCTTAAACAAGTATTTCTGTTCACAATAATTATGTATCACCTAAGTTTAATTGAAAATTGAGAAAATTTTGAAAAAGCCACAACTTTCTATCTCTATTCTAAGAGAAAAATTCTGAAAACAATGAAAACTATTTAAACAAATTTTGTAGGCATCTTATTGTGAGTATGAAGTTGTATATAATATGCAAGCAAATATTTGCATTAAAAAAACATTAAAAAATCGCAATTAGCACATAAAAATAGCAAAACTCATTCTTTCAGTTATAGAGCTTTTGCAGGACCCTATAAAACAGATTTATGGTGGTGACATGTAAAAAATAATACTTAATCCGTATTCTATAGCTCATTGTGAAGAGAAAAGTTGAGTTTTAATACTTTCAGCTGATGGTAAATCTCTTTGTGTATTTTTTCTTGAGATATAAGTTCACAAAGCTGAAATTGCCAATTTTTTTACCTTATTTGTTTATCTATTGTTGCTCAGTGACTTAAAAATTTAATGCTGAGCATTTCTACAAAAAAAAACTTTGAAATCAGTTAAAAAATACGACCTGTGAGCCCCAGTGGGCACCAAATTTTGCGACGTCTTTACGACCTCTTTACGACAATTTTACGACATCCTATGTCCGTCTCGTTCTAATGTCTTTACGATATTGTAAAGACATCGTCAAATCATGAGATGTTTTTAGGATATCGCAAAGACGCGGGAATACAAAATCGCGTACATCTCTTAAACAAACAAACAAACAAACGATTAAGCTCAAATTTGGTAAAAGTTTTCCTTAGACACCGAAATTTCGGTGCAAACAGCCACAGTCTGAGTTAAAAAAAATTTACATTTTTGCATATTTAAAATAAAAATGTAGAAGCAAGATTCCAAGAAAAATTGAAAATGATTTTGCAATTTGAATTGTTATTTTAAGATAATTCTTAAAAAGATTTGAAAATATTTCTGAAATTGTCAAAAAAGAATCTGGAATATTTTAAAGAAATTTAGAAAAATGTTCAGGATTTTCTACAAATGGTTTGAAAAATTTAATAAATATCTTTTGAAATTAATCAAATTTTTCATGCAGTTCTTAGAAAATCCTCTAAATATTAAAAGAGTGTCTTAAAAGCTTTTAGATTTTTTTGTTGTCAATTTTTGGAAACCTTTTTAAAATCTTTTCAAATATTCTCTTTTAATAATTTTTCAACATGAAAAATCATTTTCTATTTTCGTAGGAATTTAAAAAAAATTTCTTATTCTTTTGAAGCCTTTCACAATTCTTAACAAGCATCTAAATTTTTTATTTTAAATCTGCAAAAATATACATTTTGATTTTAATTAGGCTGTGGCTATTTGCACCCAAATTTTAGTATAAATAGCCGGATTTTGTCGTTACATGTGGGGACTTCGCTTCAATTAGTTGAAATAATTTCAAATTTATAATTAATTTCAAATCTTCTCAAAAGTTAAAATGATTCAAATTTTTTTCTACACATGATAAGGACTTTGAAATAAAATTTGTAAGGTTTTCAAGGAGTTTTAAACTAGTTGAAATGGAAATAATTTATTTTCTTATTAAAAAAAGTGTTTAGTTAGAAAAATTAATTTTTAAATTTTTAATGTCTCTAGCTTAAAATTTAAAGTTTATTTATTGATTTTTTAATTTGGGGCATTCAAAATGGTAACTTGGATTCATATTTTTAGTAATGAATTTAAATGTTTAAACTCTATAATTTATAAAAATTAGAGATTCTAAATTTCGCTGTTTGTCTGCATTTAATTTTAAATTGTTCGATTGAAAAGTGTCAGTACGTAGCTTCCATTTCATACGTGTAAATTAATGAGCAAATGAATATAATATTTTTTAATTAAAAAATTTGTAAACTTCAGTTTTAAATAATTAAATATTCAAGAGTTCTACTTTGAGTGATTTAATTTACAGTTTATTTTTTATTACTTAAAATGGAAAAATGTTTAGCTTTAGAGTTCAACTTTTTAAATTTTATTTACCGGGAAAAATGTTTGCGGACCGGGAAAAGCCGAAAAATGACCGGGAGTTTTGTTCTTCGATTAAAACGGTCATTCTGATATAATTTTTTAAAATAAAAAGAATACTACATTCGTAAACGTAGATTAAAGGTAGTACTAACCAATAAATGAATAGCACCAAATCGAGAAATTTATTAATTAATTTTTACATGCGAAATTGATGATCGAATTTGCCGCTCAATGTAAAAATGTATTTTAATTCATTACGTTTATTCTAAAGATCCTTTAATACAAAAGAGTGAAAACTCCGTGAACAAATTGACTGGTTGGAAGAAAGTCAAACTCTTAATTTTTAAATTAAAATAGTTTTAATAATTAATAGCTCTTGTAAATTCACAACGCAACATAATAAATTAAGCGTATTCTTTGAAGAGCCATTTATGAAAATTGTTTAAATAATTACAATTTTTGAAGATTTAATTAATGCTAATAGCCATTAATGAGCTCTACTCGAATTCGGCACGATTGCTGTAACTTTATCGGTAGGAATTTTTTCATCCAATAATGTAAAGAGATCTCTCGAACGTGACTGTTACACTTTTCTATCACTCTATGGGAAGCTGCGACAAACTTTCAACTATAGAATTCTGAATTTTTAAATGAAATGCAGATAAAAAATTTGACAATCAAAAGTTAAATAATTGAATTTCAAGTTCAATAATTTAATGTTTAACCATACAGAAGAACTTTCAACTTAAACTATGGAATGTTCATGTGGAATAAGTTAAATTTTTTGAACTTTCAAACCTGCAAACTTGAAAAATTAACTTAAGATATTACTAAATTAATAAATATTTGAAATATTGTTGATAAGCTCCACGCTTTCCGTTCAATTGATTATTCATTCTAGAAAAGTAGTTCCAAGTACTTTATTTCCACCTCCAATTCTAACCTCAAATTTTGCGTTACCCCAGCTCTACGACGTCAAGGCAAGTTCGAGGGATCTGTTCATATTATGGATGTAAACATTCCTAGCGATTAAGTTACAGCGAACGTGCCGAATTCGAGTGGAGCCGATTTATGTTCTTTTTTAACATTCATTTAATCTTCAAGCATTGTAATTATTTAAACAACTTTAATTTAAAAATTAAGAGTTTGACCTTTTCTACGAGTCAATTTGTTCACGGAGTTAACTCTTTTTTAATGTTGCTCTGCAAATTTACAAGAACTATTATTTACTTAAACAATTTGGATTAAAAAACTAAGAGTTTGGACTTTATCCTACTACTCAATTGGTTTCTAATTCAACCAATAATGGCTATCCGATGACTCTTTTCTATATTGATTTGTAAATTTATAAGAACTATTAATTATTTAAACAGTTTTAATTAAAAAATTTAAAATGTCATTTTTTCTAAGAGTCAATTTTTTTAAGGAGTTAACTAAGAATGTTTATCCAATGACTCTGTTCTATGTTGCTTTGTAAATTTACAAAAGCTATTAATTGTTTAAACAATTTAAATTAAAATTTAAAAGTGACCTTTTTGCTACCAATCAATTTGTTTACTGAGTCAACTAAGAATGTCTATCTGATTACTCTTTTCTAGGTTGCTTTTTAAATTTACAAGAACTATTAAATATTTGAACAATTTTAATTAAAAAATTAAGAGTTTTCCCTTTTTTTACAAGTAAATTTGTTTACGGGGTCAACTATGAATGTCTATCGGATGACTCTTTTCTATGTTGCTTTGTAAAGTTACAAGAACTACACTGAGAAAAATGTTTGTTGGATTCAAATAAATTTCTTGTTTCTCCTTATTTGTTTGGTTTAAATAAATGTTTGGTTCCTTTAAATAAACTTCTTGCTTAAAATAAGTAAAGTTCTTGTTCACATTGAATATATATTTTCTAAATTAATTATAAATTGTGTGCAAGTGAAGTAAATCTTTTTTTTTACACCTAACCTCAAAATTGAGAATTCTATATAAAAATAATGTATAAGCTCGATAATATGTTTATTGTTAATCATAATTATCATTGCATATGTAAAAGCAGAAACACTTGTTCAATTCGAATGTTTAATTCTGGTTAATCTTTAACTCTGTGCTTCTCATTTCTGAATTGGACAATCATAAATTAATGTAAAGAGAAATGAACCAGAGGCATTTGAATTAAATAGATACATAGATGTTCCTGCTTTTAAGTGTACAATGATAATTATACTAGAAAAAAACATGATTGATTTCATAAATCATCTCTGAAGAAAGGAGGTGAGTATCGAAAAAGACTTACTCTCATTCGAAATCTTCAATTCTATCCAAGTTAAAAACCTTAAACTTCACGTAGTTCCTAAACTAAAGATATTGCGTCCATTTTCTAATTAATTCATGATTTTACAGTGAATCAGAACCTTTCAAAAAATGCTACACTAAAAAAAAGACGAATGCCATCAATTAAATCACACGATCAATTAATTCAGACTAAAATATCCACGCGGTTCGCGCGCGGAGTTCTAGTTCAGTTTGCGATTCACATCGTTCAATTCGATTAATTTTATACTTTCTTACAGAATTGATCACAGATTCTGATTTTTTAATTACTATTATTTGTTTACTGTATTTTATTAGAAATGCAGATATTGTTTACTCACCAAATCTTTTACGTTTAAGAATTTAGATTTTTTTATTGCATAACTGTGAACAGTATTTTTTGTATTTTTACTTAGCGCGTACGAAAGAAATAGAATTTATATTATCATTTGGAGGATAATTCATGCTTTTCTAAGGGTAGTGTAGACATTTTTTTTTCAATAATAGAAAATGTTCTAATAAAATTTACGAAAAAAAGCCTCATACTTGAGGCAGAATGTACGTTTTTTATGCATGTGAATAATTTATAAAGAAAATTTTGCTTTTTGATTCTAAAGAATTTTTAATTTATACTACGAAAATATTTCTTGATAGACAAAATATTTTATCCTGTATTTTTCTTCCGATTTTGTATGGTTAATGTAAACTTTTAATGCTTCCCATGAGCGAACCCTTGAAAATGCGACATACAGTTGTCCATGGTGAAAAACATCTTTCCTCAAATCGATTCCAATTTCATTACAAGTCTCTCCTTAAGATTTTTTCATGGTTATGGCAAAGTCTAATTTGATTGGAAATTGTCTTCTTCTGAAAGAGAAAGGGTAAATGTTTTCGCAGAGACCTTAACTTATACTTATGTTTCTTATAATCATTACGACTGTGTACCTTCTGAGTCGCAATTCGTGAGGTGGCAAACTCGGAGGATTCAGAGAATTTAAATATCCTGGTAAATGAGCTTCATGATTGATATCACCCTTGTCGTTAGTTATTTCTGTGCTGTCCAAGCTGGTGTAAATTTTTTCAGTCTCAGGATCGAGAAGATCAGCAACATTTTTGTTGATATCAACATCTTCATTTCTTGCCAAAAGTATAGCGTAATTTACTGCTGAAGTAAACCGTTTTTCTCGATCAAAGTTTTGTATGTGTCCCTCACAATATCAGAATCAAATGAATGAATTCATTTTTCAGTTAGTTGAATAGTTCCAGATGAATCATTCGAAGTTCCATCACCTATTTGAATGAGAAATAGAGAGAATTCTTTCTCGTCAAGTAGAGTTCGCATATCTTCGGTCAATGTATGAAGATCAAAATTCTTCCACAAAGCGCTAAACTTAATCGATAGGTTAACGATTTCGCAACTCGTTGCATTTTCTTTTACTGACAAGAATTGTCTAAAATCTCCTCAAGAACAATAATCTTACCACTGAATGGTAAGTCATTTTTTATTAAGACACGAAGAGTTCTATCCTTGCCTACAAGAGCATATCTCGGGGACATCCGTGCTTCATCCCAGATGAAAATGCCAGTATTTATCCATTTTTCCATCTTTTGAGTTAGGTTTTCGGTTTGAAGATGAATCGGAATACAGGGGCACTGGCAAAGCGACATTTTTATGAACTGTTATTCCTTCAGGAAGCAAAGTTGCAGCGATACCAGTAAAAGCCATCGTGCTGACATAATGTTTCATTATGAAATTTTAATTATTTCATTATTCAGCAAGAAGTATAACGTGATATAAACGAATGTTTTTCCAAATCCTTCTGGTCCATCGATGTCAAAACATTTTCCACGAGATTCATCTCCATCTGCAACCTTTTAAAATCATATCAGCGATTTTTTTCTGCTTGTCATTCAATTTGATGTATTGTTCTTGCCCTTTCAAAAGATGCTGCATTGAAAGCTCTTGGAATTGTTCTACAAATTTTATTTATTTCAATTCATTCCAGAAAATGTGGAGATGTCTTAATCTTCTTTTTCAAGCAACGTTTGTATTTTGAAATAGGCTCTTTCGATTCCAATTGTTTGTCCAAATCGCCTGTTAAGATCGTTGGACAGATCCAGTTTGAAGTCTCTCCACAAATCTCTTGGATGAACGGGTTGGCAGTGGATGAGCATTCGAACGAAAAGATTTCTAAGTTCTCGTGGCTTCATCCAATTTTTTGCTTTATTCAAAGCTCTTTTCCATTCGGCGTCATCTTCAATGAGCTGTTAGCTCGCTTAACATTCAATAACAGTATACGGAGGTTGAGCAACTCTATCTTGCGTCCATTTCCATTTTTTTAAGGGGAAATTTTGTGGGATATCTGGATAAACATTCTGCCTCGCATTATGGGCTCTCTGATTTAATGCAAAAAAATTTGGAGCATAGTTGTTTTTTGCAATGCCTCTCTTATTTCATCTACATTTCCCGCGATAAGCACACTCTGTTCATTTAGAAAATAAACTGGCAATCGTTTGACTGCATGACTCTTTTCTTGAAGATGTTTACACAAAATGCGCCAACATGCTTCAACGGGTCCAACGTACCTTGGACGTATTTGCGGCATTCCTCGTAATCCACTGTTTTTTGCTCGTGTTTTCGTTTTCTATAACAGTGGATGCAGCGTCATTACTCTTGAAAATATACTTCTATATCTTTTACAGCATTGACTGTCGATACAATTTCAACATTAATGTGGCAGTTAAAAATGATGGACAGTGTTGGACAGTATGTGACAACGTATCGATGGTCAACAGTGCAGTTACCTTGTTTTTCGTAAAGAATTCCAGTGTCTCTTCTACGATATTCTGGATATCCATTGTAGTCTTAAACAGTTTCAGGCTGAAACTCTTTGGGAAAATGTGTGGTGATGCACACGGAACGCGAATCATGTTATTCATCACAATTTCATGCAAAGTGTTGTTCACGCAAGGATCAGAAATATCAGCAGAAAGAAATTTGTCTACTTTGAACACATCAATAAACTTGCAGTTTTGTTTCAAAGTTACCAATAAATGCATTTGTGGTAGACCACGTTTCTGAAATTCGATTAAATGCACATGTGCTTGGACTTCAACAAACAATTTTTTTCTCGTTACAATATGCAAATATCAGGTCGATCAGAAGCTTGCTGACCAGGCAATAGATTTTCTTGAATCTCCGTCCGATTAGGATTGCAAGTCATCGTTCTGAATAAATCCGGTTTACCGAATTTTCTCACAATCGCCATGGAATCTTAATAATTCTGCATTATATTTCGAGGTGATCCCACAAATGTGCACGGTAAAATAACGACCCGACCTATGTATCCTTTACAGTTATTAATTGTATTTTGTCGATGGTCCACCAAGCCTTGATAGGAATCAGCCCTCAATTCTTTTTGATAATTTTTGATATAGAAAATTCTATCTTTCTCAATCTTTACATAAGAATCAACAACCCATTGATGGAATAACCTTCCGCTCAATAGAATGGGATTTATATCCTCACTTATTGCCATGCGATGCTATACGTACATATCTCTAGTGAAATTCTTACCGCTGTCTTTGAGTTTGAGACCCGAATGCCATCCTTGATTGTTACAAAAGTTTCTGGTATTTTTCCATAAGCAGTCATTGTGAAAATCATCGGCACTTCGTTCGATCTTTGAGGATTGTATCTACCTTTGTCAATACCTCCTTTCGTTAAAAATTTAAATTGCAAATCTGAGGTGACTTTCGTTCTATCTTGTTGAAAATTCTGAATTTCTTCATGCATTATCACATACTAGTTGCAGCTGCTTCCTAACAATATAAAATGAATAGTTGCCCATAACTATGATTTTCATCAGTAGAAGAATATAAAGCGATGTTACATAAATTCGCATTAAAGGAGGCGAAAGAAAAAGCGTTTATTGTAGCATCTGGTTCTTTCTTTGAAATGGCTTGATTTCGGATGCTCACCAAGGTATAATTTTTTAAGCAAATACGGGAGTGGCGGTAATGTATCGAAAGCAACTTTTCCATGGCCACAAAAATCTCTAAACGAATTGCCTTTATTCGCTATTTTTTCAGCAACAAAATGACGCGAATTACAGTGAAAGCAAAAAGTTTTCATGGTTTCAATGTAATAGTCTTCGACGTTTGACGATTCGATAAAGGAAGAAATATCTTCGAAACCTTTATTACAAGCCCGTTGATTTCTAGCGAACTTAGCTCGTTTGCTTGACTTTTCTGGATATTGCGCATTTTCCTATTGAAGTGCTTGAAATTGAGCCGAAAAAGAACTTTCAGAAATATTACAATTTGAATGATCTCTTTTGTTTTCGTTGGTAGAACTCAAAGCTGTATGAGGAACATTTGGTATTTGATAAATCACGACAAATCCACTTTCAAGATTGGAATGTAAATTAGAAGCTACGGCTTGTGAGTTTTGACTAGTTGAATCGCTTGGTGTAATTTCTTGACTGTCGAGTCTTGACTTGCTTTTTTATTTTTCTCGATATTTTCTTTTCGATTCCTGTTTTCTCCTACTTTTTTCTAACGAAAATTCTCCTTCTTTTGTTGGGATAATTTTTCTCCAGCCACGTTATAACACAACAATATATGTAAATAAATCAATAAATAATATATTTTCAACTGGAAAAATTATTACCAATTATTGTCACTGAGTTCACGGCGGCATCCGTCTATCACTTTTAATAGATTTCCTATTCTGAAGCCAAGTGAGACATGCTAAGAAACAATTACAATATAAAGAACAGAGATCGCATTTTTATTCTAATTTACAATTCCCGCCAAGAGCAGCAGCTTCACCGACAGTACACATGCTGCTAGTACGATCAAGTAACGTTGATCGATCAGCGCCAAACAACTGTCAGTCGCTTTAGTCTCCATTCGTATATTTTTCTTAACCACTTTACTTTCATTTTTTAGCTTTTACCCGATTTATTAAAAAAATAGACAGCAACCGCATATCCCACAATCATGGAACCCCTTTCGGTGACGGGGAAATATTCGGAGTGCATTTGTATAGGCTCAAAACCGAATTATCATTGACCGCTGGTAAGTTTTGAGTGTATGATGGATTTCGCCATTTTTGTGCGCACTGTTCCAACAGTTTTATATGTATTTTTTCACTAAAAAGATTATATTTTTGATCGTTCTATTTGATTCAGTGGGGAACCACAAATCACTTTTGATATTACGGTTGATATCTTGCATATAAAGCTTAAATTTATTTTTAAAAAATCATTTTTGAGTCAGAAAATATCGAAGACGATTGCGCAAATATTGAATCGGCAGTTTGGAACAAAATATCATTGATTTTTTTATCTCGACCCTGGCAGACCGAAGGAACCAAATAGAGCCTCTACAAAGTACCCGTAAAGACCTATTCGGTCCCCATTCGGATCCTTAAAGAAAAAAAAATAGCAAGATCAACTTTTACACTTTCGAAATTCGGATTCTACGTTAAATTTCTTATTGGAAACATCTGTTGACTGCTACTTACATATGATGCGTTTGAAGTGTAGCAGTCAACAGGCGTTAAACGTCTTATATTTTTTTTAGACTTTTTACCTTTGCAGAAAAAAACTATTGCGATTATTCCGTGACCTTCTATAGGGTCTTTACGGGTACTTTGTAGAGGCACCATTCGGTTCCTTCGGTCCGCCAGGGAACTATATAAGGCCGAACAGAGATCCGCAGAAACTATAATTTTATCATTTTCATGAAAGAGTGTGAGGAAAAAAATATACAAAATCGTTTTGTATTAACCCACGTTAAGTCAAGTGCCCGCAAAAAGTCCCATAAAATAAGCAAAATGAGACCATTCATCATGATTTTTTTACTATCCATGAATAGCAATTATTATAAAATATATTTTCTATTATTATTTCCCAGAATAGCAGCTTATATAAAAATGTTTTTTTTCTCTCATTTACGACGAATCTTGAATGATCTTCGGTTTTAGATCAAACAAAAATAACATAACCTAACATTTTTCTGACCAAAATCTCTGGAACGTAAATATTTATTTATTTAAATCAGTGTACGGGTAAAACCCTTTGGTACATACAAACTTACTAACTAAAAATAACGCTTAAATCTAAGTAAGAGGTATTCGAAAGGCTAGAACCGCCGCGGCTGTAAATCGTGTTTCGCACAGAGCTTATGAATTGATATGCAGTTTTGTTAAAAAAGTCGAGGTGGTTGTTACGATTTATTATAAACGAATTGGACTCACATCAAATTCTGGAGATCGCGGAATTCGCTCCGTAATTTGTACAGTGATTCGTAACATAAAATAAAGATTTCTTTTTACGGAGCGACTTAGTTGGTTCAATGAACTTAACTTCAGATAGAATCGAAGGACATTTGATAATATTGTTGACAATACCGTGCAATAAACAAAGGTCAGCAGTTAAGAACCTAGAGGCAAGTTTCGGAATATTTAGTAGGGCTCTTTCTCCATCGTAATCGTGGTCTCTTCTGTCCATGGGCATACCCAATTGCTTGGCCGAAAATCGAAGGAAACGGTTTTGAACCCGTTCAAGCCTAGTTTTGTGAACGAGGTATTGCGGTGACCAGATGATAGAGGCCTATTCTAAGTGTGATCGAACGAGAGAAAAATACAAAATCTTAAGTGTAAGGGGATTCCTAAATGTCAAGGCATTTTTCGTGACAAAGCTTAAAGACCTTAGAGATTTACTCGCAGCCTTAGAGACGTGATCCCTATAAGTAAGCTCATAATCTAGAATTATCCCAAGGTCTAGCACCTGAGTGACTAGTCAGTTCGACCCCTTCGATATTGTAGTGATGCAATATATTGACTTTCTTCCTGGAGAAAGTAATTACTGAGCATTTTTTATCTTAATTGGCATACGATTCAGGATGCACCATTTATGCAGGTGATCGAGATCGTTTTGAATATCGATCCAATCCAGATGGGAGTGAACTGCAACAAACATTTTAAGGTTATCCGCAAACAGGAGAAAGAAACAAAATCTAATAACCCCACCTATGTCGTTAAAAAAAGGAACATGAGTGGACCCAGGTGCGATTCCTGCGATACCCCAGATGTGAATAAGAAAACTTTTGAGAAACTTCCATTGACTCGAACTGATTGCAACCTACCCTCCGGGTAGCTCGAAGGCCAGGAGAGCACATTGGAAGAGATACCAATGGCTCTAAGCTTTGCCACGAGAATGCCATGGTCGACTTTGTCAAATGCCTTCGAGAAATCCGTGTAAATCGCATCAACCTGCAAGCCCGATTCAAGAGACTGTGATAAGTAATGCGTATATCTACACAAGTTTTTAATCGTAGATCTACCCCACATGAAACCATGCTGCTCATCGATGATGGTATTGGCCGAGGCTTGATAGAGTTTATCACAAATGATACTCTCAAAACTTTTAGGGGTGGAGCTGAGCAGTGTAATTGGCCTATATTCTCTTACATCGTGGCTGTTTCCCGATTTAAAAATAGGGGAAAATATGCCCCTTTTCCGAAGCCCGGGGAAGTAACCCTCAGTGATTGACTGATTAGAAATTAGATATAACGGATGGATCAGCGAAGAGCAGCACGATTTAATGAGGGAGGGGGTATCCCATCTGGATCGGTCCCTTTATTAGCATCAAGTTTGCGCAATTTACCATTAATTTCGTCCTTACTTATGTTAAGAATCGAAAGATCTATGGAGTCGTTTCAACTGAGTTGTGCGTCGCTTAAGACTGACCGCTTAAGACTGACGGACTATAGACTGACATGAAGTATCTGGAAAAAAGTTCGGCAATGTCCTCACTACTGTCAGCGAGATCGCTATCAAAGTGTACGTGATTTGGCAAATTACTTATTTTCTTAACGGAATTTAAAAAGTTCCAGAAGTGCTTTAGGTTCGCAATGATTGAATTATCAGATTTAACAATGAAACTATTATAAAAGGAGTCAAATTGGATCTTACATTGCGCCCTTAGTTCAAAAAAGTGTTGATTGACAATCTACGAGACTGCTTATAATTTACATGAACCACTTTCTTAGCTATGAGTAATTGTTTTAAGGTGCCGAAAAACCAAGGGGGAAAACTAGACGGTTTAATTGTTTTTAGGTGTACAAAGTACTCTATCGCAGTGTAAAAATACGCGTAGAGAGTATCTACAGCCTTATCTACAGATGTTAGCTAACAAATAATTCCAGTCGACATTAAAAAGAAAGTGACTATTCGTAGCAGTATTTGCAGCCTTAAGGTTATGACAAGTATAGGGATGATCTAAAAGAGCTGAGTCTCTGACATTACAATGGACATATAAATCAAAAACTAGGGGCGGGTGGTACTTATCGATAGTTAGAAGGGGATCGATTGCCGCAATTATTTCAGGAGGTGGAGCGTTAGTGAAAAGTATATCTAAAAGGGAGCCATGGGTGTTTACGATGCTGTTGACCTGTTCGAAATTAGTAAACGTAAGAAAATCAGAGATCGCATTAGAATTATCAACATGCATAAGAGATGAACCGAACTTTGGGACACATTTATGACCCTAGTTAGAATTTATATTCCAAATCGCGTAGGGCCTATTAAAGTCACCAATAATATTTACGATTGCACCAGGATATGAATTAATAACATCCTTGAATATATCATCCAGTTCGATATATTTATTTAAACCTGCTTTTGGGGGAATATAAACGACGCCAACAATGTGAGTAACGGTGCCGATAAGGAATTTCGTGAACACGTACTTAATTGCGTTTATAAAAGTGGAAAGACTGATACAATTTAAACTACGGACAGCGGCAATCAAGATCCCACTACCACGCATGCTGTCACTGATAAAGATATTTCTATCACATCCAAAAACGTCGTAAACAAAAAAAACCCAACTCAGTGGTACCTATTTTATCATAGAGCTGAGGGAATAGCTTGTCGCAATAGGTTTAATTTAGTGCATATGCCCCTGATTTCTTGATAGTAGACAGACAACAGCTGAGAAACGTCAAACGACTTGGTACGAGGAGAGCTAGAGGAGGGAGGTGTTACATTGTCTAACTTACTTACAGCTGAGAACCCTAGCCCAAGTTGACATTCGACGATGTTGTCGGCACACTTGTTTGCTTCCTTACCTTGGAAACCACGGGAATTCCCTGACGATATCTTATGGCAAGCACTACTTCTCCATTTTGATGACGAGATGCTAACGATGTATCGGGGTCCCTCTTCGCTCGCAAGATCGAGTGATGTAGCGCATGCGCTGCTTCCGTCGTTTCGCAAACCAACTTCAAAGGACGGGGCTTCGACGTCTCCTGGGGAAAGCACCAAGTTTGAATGCTCGTATGTTAGAGAGCATGCTGGCAGGAATAATTCCTGATAAAAGATTGAAGATGGTAGAAATAGGATTTTCTTTTACCGTGCTGCCGTCATTTATTCGAGAAGATACTTGCTCGAGCATCCCAAATAAGATAAGGTTATTTTTTCTGACAGCTCTTTGCTCTATCTCGGCAAGGCAATTTGAGATGCGACGTTTTTTGTCCAGGATTTGGTGAGAAGGGTCAAGAGAAGGGAGGTTTGCAATCGTACTTTCTGCTGCTATCATCCTGCTGTTAAGATCCTCAAGTTGTTTTTCGGCATTATCAAGTTTTAATATTGTATGGTCAAATTTAGTTGAGAGACTATCGAATTTCTCAGAGAGTGAGCTGACTGAGGTTGAGACTAAATCCAACTGGGGCTTTACAGCAGCGAAGGCTTTGTTTATTATGCGTTCAACGTCGTTGGCAGTAAGAACAGCTGAAGCCGGTTCAGGCCTTGCAGGAAAGCGTGATCTAGGTCCACAGCACTTAGTATAAGAACCGTCATCGAGAACCTTTATTCGTTGAGCATAGGCAGGGTGGTATGGGGTCTGACATCCTGGACACTGAACGTCATCAACCACAGAACCCTTACAACCACGACACGTCTTCTCGACTTCTCGATTCTTATTCAAATTATGTATTAGTTTTCATTCCGATTTGACTTTTCAATTGTATATTTTCGACTTTAGATTTTTATTTTTTATTTCGTTTATCCTACGATTGGGTGTGACTTGATTCTCCAAATTTTGGACGGTTCCAAAATTTCAGACATTTGTTCATTTGGTTAAATTTTTTTTTTGCTCGAACTATCTGAAGTGTCAAAATTCACGAAATTATTACATTTGGTCAACTTGGTTTACATGAATGCAATTCAGATATTTTTCGAGATCTCACTTCTTTTACACTATTGAAGCTGAAAAAATTGTTTAAAATTTTATTTTAACTTTGATTTTGTTTGAATTCAATCAATTTATATTTTCAAAATAAAATTATTTATTCACATTTTATTTCAGATTTTATGCTTTGTATAATCAATTGAGCTTTTTCATCTAAGATAGATTTTATTTACCACAAATTACTGTTACGTTCTAAATTCAAAGTTTTACCACTTTTTAAATTTGTATGTACAGTTTGTTATAATTTTCTCAATTTATGCTCCGAAAATAAAATTATTTATTCAGATTTCATTTCAGATTTTATGTAATACAAACTATTTTTGCGTTCTTAATTTAAAGTGTAACCAATTTTTTTATGTGAAATTTATAGATCAACTTCAAATTTGTAGTATGTTATACTTACAAATCGGCCCTTTGACAGTAAAAATGTCGCAAAGTTGAACAAACGTCGGCTGAATTTCCCCGGATAACAATCTTCCAGAATCGATGTGAGTGATGACCGAAGATGACTTCAAATACAAAATGATGCCTACGTTACCTGAATTAAATCTGAAATTTTCTGCTGAAGCCCACATTGGCTTTATTTTGACGATCTGTAATAAATAGACATCAAAATTTAGATCTATCGTCAATTATATTTCAGAATAAAGTTCTTCGTATGGCACAGTTAGTTTTACCTGGCATGAACTAAGCTCTTTGCTGATCTTTTCCACTTCGGAATTCCAAGCAGAGCATTGAATGCTCCGAGAGTCATTCATCAGCATAAACTTGACGATAAACATTCCTTTGCCGTCCTTTAACGTTACTTTTTTAGGAGCTTCAAACGACCCAAAATGAGCGAGTATTTGGCTGTAATTTATACATTTTAGAATGCATTATAATTATTTTGTAACTTTTGAATTGAATGTATATTTTAATGATAAAAATGAACAACTATTCAAAATCTATAGAAAATGTAGAAAACACATACTTCTTCAGGATTCTCACGAATTCAATGAAAAAATGCATATCCTTGGAGAAAATGAAAATGTGATAATTCAATTTCAAATCAATAATATTTATGTACATAAAATTTAAGTAGCATTGATGTTAAGAACTTTATTACGCAGTTTGGAATTTCATTCAATGAAAACTGGGGAATCCCAAGAAACCAGAAGTAACTCGTTAATTATTCTTTTATTCCATTAATATTCTATTCTTTAAATCAATTGTTCTATAATTTTCGCTATTCTATTATTATAACGCTATTCTATTATTTTTACATAAAAAACATCAAAATTCAAGGTTAGGATACTAACATGCGGAAAATAAGAAACACACGTTGTTATCGCCTATTTGGATATCTTCTGTGTACTTGTCGCTTGAATACTTGAAATCTTTATGAGAATCAATTTTATTATCCGAATCGCGACGATGATCTTGAATTTTTTTAATCCATCTTGAACAGAAAAATTCTGCGTACTCACTTTTAAATTGGTAGCACAGTTAGCATTCTCACTTTGAAATTGGCAGCACTGTTATATAGTAGTTATAAAAACACAATGCTGGCACGCGCATATCATGATAATAATAAGATTTACACGCTCATCGCTGAGAACCAATGAAAACGGCTACCAGAAAGCGGCCATCTTGGAAATTATTGCCTCCTTAATAGCTCGTACAAAGCTGCCAGATCTTGGTGAAAATTTACCCCCACTATACCTGCCGCTTGGGACCCACAATACAGTAGGTGCATGATTACCACTGTAAGTTCGTGTGTAAGCCGAAAATGCACGACTCGACTTCGGTTTTCTGCTTCACGATGCTTGCCGATCTGAAAACTTCGGAACACTCCGGTGGTCTTCTATTCATATCTCGATCCCCATTTGAAAGAAATTAAAGAAATTATCGACTTTGATGTTTCGTGTGATTCTCAAGTTCATACATTCGTCGATTTTCAGGTTATTTTTCTCAGGTGTATATAATATGGATATTATTACTGTTATGTATATATTATTTATTTTAATATTATAATTATAAAATATTGAATTAATATTAATGAATAGTTGACTAAATTTTAATAGAAATAGTTAAACTTTCAACTAAAACAATTAGCTTTCTGCAAAAAAGAGATAAATTTTAAATAAAAGGCATAAAATAACAAACAAAAATTTTTTATTACTTTTAACATAGTAGTAAAATTTTTAAACAAAAAATTACATTTTCATCCAAACAGCTAAATTGTATACTAAAAAAGGAACTTATAATAAAATACGTGAACTTTGCACAAAAGAAATTTATTTTCCATCAAGATTAATTTTCTTTACAAAAAATTAATGTTTAATCATAGTTAAGTTTTCGACAAAAAAGATTAATTTTCTACCAAGAAGGACGAGTATCCAATAAAATACAAAGAATTTCAACTAAAAAGATCACTTTTCAATGAGACATAGAATAGTTAAATTTGTGGTTAAAAAAAAAATAATTTTTAACCAAAAACAAAAAGAATTTTCTACAAAATAGTTAAATTTTTAGAAAACAAATTTTTCCAACTATATTGATGAATCAGCAACAAAAAAAAGCTATATTTTTAACAAAGTAGTTCCACTTTCAACGAGAAAATATTTTTAAAAATCGTTAGAATTCTTTGAAATCGCTTTAAATGATTGAAATTAATAGAAAATCCCTTAAAATGTTTTAAAATATCCCAAACAATTTTTAATTCTTTAAAATCTCTTGAAATTTTTCAAAGCTCTTAAAAATTCCTTGCAATTTTAAAAATACCTTGAAAGATTTCTTATCCTTTAAAATCGCATACTAAATTATTAAAATCGATTGAAAATACCTTGGAATCTATTAAAATATCCTAAGATATATCAAACCTTTTAAAATACTCTCAAATATTTCGAAACGTTTAAAATCTTTTGAAATACCTTGACATCTTTTAAAAATTTCTCAAGTACTTTAGAATTTTTTAAATAACCCTGCTAAAGTTGTTAATATTCCTTGAAATTTTTTAAATAATGAAGATAAGTTGAAAAGTTCTTGACATCTTTTAAATTAACCTCAAATATTTAAAATCCTTTAAAATATTTTGAAATCTCTTGACATTTTTAAAGCTCTTAAAAATTGCTTGAAATTTTAAAAATACCTGAGATATTTCAAATCCTTTCAAACCTCATATTAAATTTCTGTACTCAATTGAAAATTGCTTGGAACCTTTTGAAATTCTTTCAAATTTTTCAAATCCTTTAAAAGCTTTTGAAATGCCTAGAACTTTTTTTTAAAGAATTCTAAATTACTTTGGAATTTTTAAAAATAACTCTTCTAAATTTTGTTTGATTCTTTAAAATTCCTTCGAATTAAAATAAGTTGATAATTCCTTGAAATCTTTTAACACATCCTTAAATATCTCAAATCCTTAAAAATCTTTTGACATTATTAGAAGCTCTTTAAAATCTTATATTAAATTTCTGTCATCAATTAAAAATTCCTTGGAATCTTTTAAAATTCTCTGAAATTTTTCAAATTCTTCCAAAATACCTAGAACTTTTTTTTTAAGATTTCTAAAGTAGTTTGAAATTTTCAATTGATTACAGAAATTCAATATGAGATTTTAAAGGATTTAAAATATTTCAGGGTATTTTTTAAATTTCAAGATATTTTCAAGAGCTTTAAAAACTCTCAACGGATTTCAAAAGATTTTTAAGGATTTTAAATATTTGAGGATATTTTAAAAGATCTCAAGGAATTTGAAACTAATTTTTATAATTTAATGGCATTTCAAAGAATTAAAAAAAATTTAGAAGGTTTATTTGAAAAAAGTCCAAAGTACTTTAGAAATATTTAAAAGATGTCAAGACCTTTCAAAAGATTTCGAAAGTTTCGAAATATTTAAGAGTATTTTGAAAGGTTCCAAGGAATTTTCAATCTTTTACAGTAATTTAATATAACATTTTAAAGGATTTGATATATCTTAGGATATTTTAATAGATCCCAAGGCATTTTCAATTGACTTAAATAATTTAATATGAGATTTTAAAGGATTTGAAATATTTTAGGGTATTTTTAAAATTGTCATCAATATAGTTGAAAAAATTTGTTTATCTGAAAATTGAACTATTTTGTAGAAAAATCTTTTTGTTTTTGGTTAAAAATTAATTTTTTTAACCAAAAATTTAACTATTCTATGTTTTATTGAAAAGTGATCTTTTTTAGTTGAAATTTTTTATATTTTATTGAATACTTATCCTTCTTGGTAGAAAATTAATCTTTTTGTCGAAATTTTGCAGAAAGCTAATTGTTTTAGTTAAAAGTTTAACTGTTTCTATTAAGAGTTATTCAACTATTCATTAATATGAATTCAATATTTTATAATTATAATATTAAAATAAATAATATATATAATAGTAGTAATATCCATATTATATACACCTGAAAAACATAACCTGAAAATCGACGCATGCATGAAATATGGAGTTTTTACGTCTTCAGTTGAAAGTACTAAGTTTTAACAACAACAAAAACGATGAAATTGTATTAAAAATTTTCGTTTTTCAACAACTAATTTTCTTTAAAATATTTGAATTTTTAACCCAGAAATACGATCTTTAACAGAAAATGACATTTCTTATGAAATAGTTAAATTTTCACAAAAATATTGTAAATTTTAACCTAATTGTGGAATTGTCAATGAAACAGATACATTTTGAAGACTGTTTCAAATTTAAACAAAGTAGTTGATTTTCTAGCCAAAAAATATAAATAATTTAAGTAAAAAGAAATTAATAAAGAATATATAATATAGAAATAATAA
>NC_046657.1:43385959-43387002 GCF_010883055.1 Belonocnema kinseyi
ATATAATACATAAGTTAATGGAGAAAGCAACCTCAGTACTTCGATAAAATGCTGCAATTGCCTAAAAGTAATCAGGAGAATATGTCTGATTATGATACATATAAATTATTGAAGGGTAAATATTTATAACCTTTAGGAATATTATTTTTTTTACTTACATCACTATTATCTTGCAAACAGGTTTCAAAGTCAGCTCTGTCTTTTTGTTTTATCACTGTCACTTTTCCGTGGCAAACATGATGATATCCATAATAATTGAGGGATTCTTCACTTAAATGTACATCGCCGTATTTGTAGTCATTTTTTTCCGAAAAGCAAGTGTCTAAAAACACTTCTGAAAGGATTCATCGCTGAATTGCAATAACTTTCCGTTACTTTTCTCACAAACATAACACTTCATTTTAATTTTTACGCAGCAGCCCTAGCCCCCAACGAAGATGAAGCCTCTTCTTACGGTAGCTTCCCGTCTACAATATTACAGCGAAAGCAAATAAATTCGGCAAAGAAATACGTCTGCGGAATATTTCTGTTACCTTGAGCCTTAGCAGGCAGTGTTTTTCGTGTACAGAGGGCTTTCACCTTTTATTTAGTTTTTGTGTTATCGCCTTGCTTAGCATGCACTGAAAGTTACCTCCAATTACGCCCTTTAGGCCTGTCTGCCAGGGGTTCTTGAGCAGGTGGAGGGTGGCAGTCACACATTTTCTGAAAGCACTAATTGCCCCCTACAATGTGGTACAGATTTCATTGCGTTCAGACGTACTAAGTGATTATTGAATAAATTTGCCGATAGGACTATTAGCAGGGGACTATTAGCAGGGTTTTAAAAATCGAGAACACAACCTCGTCGTACATCCTAGATGGTCACCCATCCAAGTATTAGAGGCGCTCGAAATGGCTTGAAATGTTTAGTAAAAAAAAAAATGTTTAGTATTGCTCAATAATATAGTAGTAGTAGTGGAAGCTTCTAATGTGTCCCCTAAGGGTTTACATTTTTCTTACACCTTCTCTATTCCTTTACACACCCTCCACACACTTACTTGGTG
>NC_046657.1:43387102-43391635 GCF_010883055.1 Belonocnema kinseyi
AAACCTTTTTCTCTAGAGGTACCGGTTCCACGACTCTCCGGAGATGAACAACTCCCTTGCTAGGCTAGTGTTCACCGCATGGGCCACCGAGACTCTTCCAGATTGCGAGGCGGGAACTTATTGGATAAAAATTTCACTACTCGTTTAAAAGTTGTACTACCTTGTACCAAATTTATCAATTGAAGAGGCGGATGTAATAACCACCTTAGCGCTCGAACACACGGAGAATTATTGTCCGCTGAGCAAATTTTTAAAATTATTCAAATTTGAGTGTTGACCATCAATACTTGCAGACAATTTTATAGCGCATATTTTTTGTACAATAAACAAACTCGAAGTTTTTTTCGTTTTTAAGTTATTTAAGGAAAACAACAATCCTGAACGAAAAAAGAATCAATACTTTTTTGAATTCAACTCGCCAGTTTTTTGTCGGGAATTGATATTTTTTCTTGAAACTTTTATCTAACATTCTTCAACATATTCTACGACTGTTAGAGTGTTTATCTTATTATGAAAACATTTCAGAGCTGTTTAGTGAATTTACAAAAATATTTTCTGCGAAATCTGGGATGCATGTATATAAAAGAGAAAGTTGTGTGAGAAGTTTCGAATTTCGACAACTTTCAGTGAGAAAATTCTTCCTTAGAGATCAAAGGAGTTTTTTCAAAAAGTTTTAGATTTTTAGTCATTAGAGGGAAAAAGTGAGGACAATGTTGACGTAGATTGACGTACGATCCAGATAAACACTCCAACAGTTGTAGCATATGTTAAGGAATGTTACATACAATTTTCAAGAAAAAATATCAATTCTCGACAAAGATCTGGCGAGTTGAATGCAAAAAAGTATTGATTCTTTTTTCGTGGAAAATTTTCGTTTTCCTTAAATAAATAAAAAACGAAAAAAACATTGAATTTGTTTGTCGTACGAAAAAGTTGCGCAATAAAATAGTCTACAAGTATTGATGGTCAACACTTTGTCACTATTGCAAGAATTACTGTTGTGAATATTAAACTCTGAAGTTACTATGTTCATTGAAATATAAAATAAATGCTTAAATAATTGCACAGACATTCTATCTATGTTCATTCGACGCATTTCTAATTTTTCCCATAGAAAATAGGAAAAACTGCCATAGTCGAAAGAGCAAAATAAAAATAAATTCGCATTCACTTCATGCACTATACATTTTACACATTGAACATACAATTAGATATTTATATTTTATTCTAAGATGAAAGATACAAAAATTATATTAGAAGAAATCAGCCCTGGCGGGAATTGAACACGGATCTCCGGGGCAGCAGAACGGATATATTTTCCTGTAATAAAACAACCCAGCTGGCACAAAATTTGGCGACGTCTTTATGACATCGTGACGACATCGTTACGACATTTTTACGACATCCTATGTCCGTGTCGTTTCGGTGTCTTTACGCAATCGTCAGATCATGCGACGTGTTTACGATATCGCAAAGACACCTTAACGACATGGACGTAGGATATCGTAAAGTTGTCGGAACGATGTCGTAAAGACGTCGCCAAATTGTGTGCCCACTGGGAAATTATAAGGTATAGGAATTTTATCATCCTCAGGAACTTCAGCGCGTGTAATGACGTCATTTGGCACTGAATCGCGAAGTACTACATTCAATTGTTTTTCCTTGCATTGCACCTTCCCGTTCAAAATGGTAATTTTTCTTGTCTGTTTGCAACTTATGTTATTTTAACTGCTACCCATTGGGCACAAAATTTGGCGACGTCTTTACGACATCGTTACGACAACTTTACGACGTCCTATGTCCTTGTCGTTAAGTTATCTTTACGATATCGTAAATGAGTCGTATGATCTGACGATGTCTTTACGATATCGCAAAGACATCGAAATGACATGGAAATAGGATGTCGTAAAGTTGTCGTAAAGATGTCGTAACGATATCGTAAAGAAGTCGCCAAATTTTGTGCCCACTGGGTAGTTATTGCAACTGCGGTTTTATCATTTAATTTGTGAATATCACTTTTTTCAACTTCAAACTGCTATCAAAAATATGAATTTTTCTAACAGCAATATTGAGAAATTTTCTAAATCTAAACAAATGATAAAGCAGTTTGAAGTTGTAATTGGGGAGACAATATTAGGCCTAGTAATTATTATCGAAGGAATCAAACGACTCTGCGAAAGTTTTTTGTTCTTTCTTCCGTTCGAATAAATCCTTGAATGGGATTACATTATGACGTTAAGTATATTTCTTCTCAATCCGGGCATAATTCTTATTTTCAAATACTATAACGCATTCTACATAATTATTAATAATTATTATATGTTATAATATTTAAAAAATGAGGTAATGTACTTGTCAACACTGATAACACTGATTTTGCAAGTAGGCCATCTTGAAAACGTAACTTACAGGTGTTTTCTATTGTTTTTTTTACTGTTTTCAACGTATGTCATGTCAAAAACGTAATATACGTAGAAAATACTCGAGTTACGCGTAACTGACCAACCGTGGCTATATCCTAGATTGCCGTCGAACCTTTGTAACGATTAATATTATAATGTCAAATTTTACGAACAAGAGTTTCTCCGTGTGTATTTGAAAATGAACTTTGCTGTTGGAAATTCATATGTCGGGGCTTGCAAATTATATTATTGTGATAAAGAATTAAACACTTTATTAAAAAAAAAAAATTCAACAAAAAATCGTTCTAGGTTGAAAATTCTTCTCCGTTGGTAGGAATTTTATGTTTTTTAACAAATCGAACTTGTTGGGTGAAAATTCTTTTTTTTTAATGAATTCAACTAATTTTAATTCATTTATTTCAACTTATTATTTTTCAACTCATTTTCAACTCATTAATTTCAACTTATTTTAATTCATCATTTCATATTTCAACAAAAACATATTTTATTTTCCCAAGGGCGGAAAAAGTGACGTCAAAGGTGAATGATGAAAATTATACATCTGTATGCTCGCATATTACGATAATCAGCCCACTCAGCGTATAAACTGGAAATAAATTTTGGTTTAAGATAATAGAATTTTGCGGTAATTTATTGAAAGTTACGATATATAACTGGTTAAATGACCGTAAATTACCAAAAATATCAGGAAATTTTTACACAGTATTTATTTGAATTTGGGTCATTTATCTTGAGTTACCATCAATTTTCTATAATTTTACCTTAATTTACCTAAAAATTACATAGATTTCCGGAAATTTAATTTTAGGTACACTCAGAAAATTGTTTGTTTAAATCAAACAAATTTTGTTAGGATTAGACAAATTATTTCTTTAATATGGCATCAAACAAATGTTTGTTTGATTCGGAAAAATTTTCTGTTTGTCAATATTTATTTAGTTTAAATACATTTTTGGTTTGTTTAAATAAATCTCTGGTTTCAAATAAGTAAAGTTCTTGTTTAAATTGAATATATATATATTTTAATAATTATAGACTTCGTTCAAGTCAAGTAAATCTTTTTTTCACTTAACCTCAAAATTCAGCATTCTTTATAAAAATATATAATAATTGTTACCTCTGTGCTTCTCATTTCTAAATAAAACAATCATAAATTAGAATAATGAAATCTTCTAAATCGAAATTTTCAATTATATCCAAGGTAAAGGCCCTACAATTCAAGTAATTCCCAAACTAGAGATATTTCGTCCATTTTTTAATTAATTTAAGATTTTACAGTAAATCAAAACCTTCAGAATAATACAGCACTAAAAATACCAATGCCATCAAATAAATCACATGATAAATCAATTTAGATTCTATGTTAGTTACGTAGGAACCGCCGGCAGCGCTTTATCACGCCTAGCGGCACTTTGTAGTACTGCTTTGTACTGTATTTTCTGTTTGAATCAAACAAATATTTTTATGAATTCGAATAAACAGATTTTAAACAAATGCATCGTTTAATGAAAGTCAATTTTTTGTTTAAATCAAACTAATTGTACTAAACAAATTATTTGTTTCAATCAATAAGCAAATAGTTTCCATTTCTTAAAAGTAAATAAACCTTTTTTTAATTAAAGGAAAAAATTGTCTGATTCAGTTATATGAATTTAAACAAATTTTGTTGTTTGATTCAAAATAAACATTTTTCTGAGTGTAAACTCACGTTCAAGTATCAGAAACTTAAGACTTTCAGCGACAGTTCGTCACGATTTAGGCAACTTCGTCAAAAATTCTACAAATGCAGGACATTAAAATATTCATAACTTTATTGTCAAAAATCGCTAAAAAAAGGTATGAATTTTATACCTAAACGTATTAAAAATGTGTACAAACATTACTTTTTCTATAAGCGGTAAATTCCAGGAATTGCGGACTTACCGGAAGCCCCCTCTAGTAGCACGATATTAGATGCGCGCATGCGTAAATCATGGGCGCAAATCATGAGCAAAATAGCTCACGTAGTGGGAGAGCCACAATTAGTATGCGCTCTGTACGTGTGATACCGTTTTAAGGGGAGTGTACACTTATCGGACAGCAAGTTATCGGACTTCTACTGTCAGGCTAG
>NC_046657.1:43391645-43402742 GCF_010883055.1 Belonocnema kinseyi
AAACTTTAAGGATTTGCGGAATTTCGGGGGGCGGGGCCGTCGGGCCGTCGGGCCCTACGGCTGGCGACGGCCCTGTCTACTGTAATACAAGGCAATAAATGTTATGCGAAAAGTTTTGAAATAAACAAAGATGGCGAATTTTGCAGCAGTTAATTCACACATTTTTAGGAGTATTTTTTATTATTATTTACTAAATGTATAACTTGTCAGCGCAAAAATAAATAGTGGTAGTAAACTAAAAAAACTTAAAAAATACCAGACAATTTTGTACTTTTATGATTTATATTGGAATATAAAAGATACTCAATGATATTTATTATCGTACCAGTTTTTGATGTGCTTTTTAAGTTATCTCAGTAATGTACGGTTTGCGTTAGTTATATTTTCATTTTAAAAAATTCAGCCAAAAAATGAATCATTTTTTTAAACAAAATAGTTATTTTTAGGCAAAAAAATGTGTTTTAGTTTACGAAAAGACAAGTTTTTAATCAAATAGTTTATATTACAAGGAGAAAAAGAAATTTTTATATTAGATTATGATTCTTCAACCAAAAACATTAATTTTTAACAAAGTAATTGAACTTTTAATCGAGTAATTTAATTTCCAATCTGAAAGATGATTTTTCAATTAAAATTATAAATATGCAGCTCTAATATTCGAAAATTTACCCGAAAAGAAGAATTTTTAAACAAGAAGATTAACTTTCAAAGACTTTCAAAGAATTTTCAAGCATAAAAATAGACTTTCTACAAAAAAGGCGAATTTCTTACAAAATATGTTTTCTAAATAACTAATTTAACTTCTAAATAAATAAAGCAAAATTGATAATTAATGATGATTTAATGAAAGTAAACTGAGATACTCTGAATAGCCTGAAACTGTAGATAATGTAGAAATCACTTTTCTAAATGAACAACATATTATTTAATTAACGAAAATTTGAATTCCCCTGCGATCAGAAATCAATTTCCGGTTTTTTAAACCAAATTTCTGAGTCAAGTCGCCACCTTGCGTATGTAATATAAATTAATGGCTATCAAAAAATCATTTCCTTGACATAACAAGTTTTACCATTATTTCATTGACATTAACTTGTATTATTATATCTATTAATAATTAATAATCCATTAATAATATATAACAATAATGAAAATAATTAAATTTCATCGATTTTTTTAAAAACTTTCATTATAATTTAAATGTAAGTTAAATTAAAATTGTGCTAGTTTTTTATTTATAACAATTAAAACTTTCTCGATTTTATTTGTGAAGGAATGAGGATATTAGTAAGAATTATGGAGTGCGTATGATTGTAGGTTTTTTATGTGGCGCAGGTTTCAGCATTTGTAGGCCTAAGATATTTAAAATATTGCTAGTTTTTATCATTATCTGGTTGCTTGATTAAATTTTGTTTAGTTATCACGCTCCTTGTGTAATATTTGGTTGTTCAATTTCATAGTGGTTTTACAATGTTTGATTATGATCTTTTGAGTTATTGATTTATTATTGAATATTAATGATTTACAATAATAATAATAATAATATAATTTAGCAATTTTTAGTTTAAATTTGTAGTTTTGAACAGGTGCATTAACAGACATTGTTCGTAATTTTTTATTCATAAGTTCTAAACGAAGTCTTCTAAAAATTAAAAATTATTATTATTATTATTATTAAACTTAAACGTTAATTTAAGCTTTTCATTATTGAAACAATAATAAATAATTAATCAGAACCTGCTCATAAACACATACTATTTTTATTTATTTCCAGAAATCTATATTAAAATGCAGAAGACGGATATATCCGAAATCCGGTGGGTTGTGAGAAATGTGAAGCTACTTTGGAGTGAGAAAATTTCACTAATATCACCCATTTTTGACGTAAATGAAGTATCTCATCCACATAGCCGGCGTCTAATAATAACACGTACCGTTGCACCAGACACTGAAGAAGAAACAATTGAGGGACTTCAAAAATCGCCAGAAAAGGGATACATGTCCTTATATCTTCAAAATTTATTTTTTAAGAATTGTAGTAACATGCGTGATACTTTGAGTGTCACTTTTTCGCTTATCCACCCTATTCGAGGAGAAATACTTAGTCAAAGTGAAATCCAATTCGATGCATGTTCAGGAAATCTTTTTGGACTTGAACGATTCGTCAGTATGGAAACATTGGCAGAATACGGATTTGATTTTACAATAATTTGTAAATTTAGGAAACTCTGGCAAGATTTTAAAACTTACGCAAAATTTTTTAAGCAACAAATCTCTAGCGATATAAACTTATTAATAGTTGATGAAATCCAGACTTTTCCAGCGCACAAGCTAGTTCTAGCTTTAGGCAGTTACCATTTTCAAAAATTATTCGAAAATAAGAAGTCCATATCATGGCTAGCAATTGAGAAAATGAAACTTGAGGTGGCTACCGAAATGTTGAGATATATTTACACGGGTGAAGCAATATATACCAAGAAACTTATACACGAACTTTTCAGAGCTTCCATGAAATACGAAGTTCGCGGTCTCCGTTCGAGTTGTCAAAAATTCTTAGTGCAAAATCTAAATGTCGAAAACCTTGTTCCTACTCTCTTGTCATGCAGCGGATACTTCCTTTACCACGTCGACTTTTTAAATCAACTAATTTTAGCGTGCATGCGTTTAATTGTTGAAAACTTAGATGAGGTTGTTAAATTGGATGTTTGTAAAGAGTTAATTGGAAAAGAACCACAAATACTTACAGAGATCATAGCTCATCTGTCTACTTCGAATGTTCTAACAGATTCTTCTACTGAAGAAGATTCCGTCTGCTCACAAGTTAGTCAGAAAAGGTTTGAAAGATTCGTAAATAGCTCAGATTTTAGCGACATTATAATTCAAGTAAACGATCTAAAATATCCGGCGCATAAAGTGATTCTAGCAGCAAGTAGTCCAGTTTTCAATGTGATGTTTTCACACAATATGAAGGAGACTATTTGCGGTGTCGTGAAAATAGAAGACATAAGACCTGAAGTTTTTGAAACTCTTCTTAAATTTATTTATACTGACGAAATTGAAAGTCAGGATGATTTTATGCCGGAGATTTTGATTGCTTCTGATAAATACGAAATAAACGACTTGAAGTGGGAGTG
This sequence comes from Belonocnema kinseyi, assembly GCF_010883055.1. Classification (NCBI taxonomy): domain Eukaryota; kingdom Metazoa; phylum Arthropoda; class Insecta; order Hymenoptera; family Cynipidae; genus Belonocnema; species Belonocnema kinseyi. The sequence goes on from NC_046657.1 coordinate 43,394,780, forward strand.
TGAAAATATCTTGGGAGAAAAATTAACTTCCGACAATGTTATCGCAACACTGATATTTGCCGCTGACCACAACGCAGAAAGACTAAAGAAGAAATGTTTGAGGTTCATTACCCATGCAAATAGTCCCTTTTGGAGTAACAGTTTAAATTATTTTAACATTCCAAAACAAAAGTTAAATATTAATTTAACAAAATCTCATCCACACTTACTTTATGACATGTTGAAGGAAATTCATGAGAATAAATTTTCTTAACGGGAGAAATCAATAAAAATTTATTTTAATCAAATGTATTGTAACAATTATTATTCACAATAAATACAAAAAATATAACACTGTTCGATTGTTATTTTCAGCAGGTAGTTTCTAATTATTGAATAAACATCAGCAATATTCTCAAATTATAAATAAAAAAGACGAAGGTTTTTTCTGTCCTTTTTTTAGAATAGAAATAATTAGTTTGTTCCATAAAAGAATTCAATTGGATTATTCTAATAGCTGTCTTAAAAAGGATTAAGTTATAAAGTGTATAAAAGTCGAAAAATGATCTTCATTTTTCAATTATTCACTTTATTTATTACAATAAATAAAAAATGATTTTATAATTAAGAAATTCAATACATTTAAAATATTTGAGATACGATAAGTTTTTTTAGAGGGAAAAAGATTGTGAAATGGCAATAAAAAACCGCGTGTTTTTCTAGGGCGTGGGTCAGACTCAAAAACGGGTGGGTAAGATTCAAAATTAATTAATTGCAGCCTTGATAGTAATTTTTTATAGCCTGCATTCCAGCAGCCCACTGTTGTGGTTGATGCTGCTTATTTTATTCTCGCAGCCTAGTTCATTTGTCATTCTGGTGATCGCTTAGCTGACGAAGTCTTCCAAATTCCTCGCGCAACTTTTCGACAGCGTCGCTTGCCTGGTCATTTGCATTAGAATTTACAGGCATCAAATATGTCGCCAAATATGTAGAACAAAATCTCTCTCATAGGATTGCGTCCATAGTTATTTACCGTTCGTTATTAAATGATGGTTGGCAAAATTCAATGAAAAAAACTCTGATTTTAATTATGTGAAAATTATTACTAATTTTTATTTTATTTTTACTTCGCCTGATTAATTTCCAATGTTCTTGTGAATTTCAATATTCGTAAATCTACTCTGTTGACCTTTTGACAACGATACGCATTCGTGATTCTTAATTCCGTTTTTATGACTGAAACTGATTGATATCAACATGCAAAATCAGTAGTAATATCAATATTTGGCAATAGAATATGTTTATTAGAATGAGAATTCTCGAAAGTTAGACTATGGTTGGTGATATAACATTCTTAAATAAGACTACCGGCAAACATAAAAGTTTAAACGATTTGCGTGCAAATCACTCATTCCTTTCCACACTAAATTCCTTCGGCTACATAAAATTAATAAAACGAAAATTTCGCTTCGTGTTTCCCTACGTTATTCTAAAACAATTACTCGACATCAGCAAAAAAATTAAATTAATATGAAATTTAAAATAAAACGCATACGAATAAATAAATCCTAAGAAAATATGACGCAACAAGAAAAATACGAGGAGACATGGAAAAGTTTAAACACGCGTAAAGTAAATCACGTTAGAAGATTTCAAACATAAAAATACAGACACGTTTGTTTTTACCAAACTCAAATTAAATAGAAAGCGAGTCGATGATGAAGCCAATGTGAGTACCATGATAATAACACGTTTAACTAGATCCTTTCTTGTATATCCTCAAACAATGTCCCAAATTCTACAGATTTCAGTACAATAATCGTCCTTGATTGATAGTCGACCCCTACAGCTACTTCACCCTTCACATGAAGCAGTTTATGTTATATAAAAGCTCAAAAAGAAATTAGACATGGTCCCATAATCAAATTTCACTAAATTGATGGATTTCAAAGAGTGCAATTAATTGATGAAATCCGTTATTTATACTCGTCCGTATCTTATACCGATCGGTCAAGTTCTTCCAACTTGCTCCTTCAACTCTGCTAGCCCCGGTGTCGAATTCCTTCTTCGCTTGGTCAAAACTCGGTCTGGTTGTCACAGATGATTTGGTGTTTTCAATCGCAACAAAGTTACCCTAGATTTATATAGATAAGAGCCTTAAGCTTAAGATAAAACATTTGAACGATAACTAAGATATCTCTCATAAGATCGAACATCAGTTGGCGTAACTCTTTCGTTTGTTTTTGAGTTGCTCGTTAACGAAAAAGATGGAGTTAGTTTTATTTAGAGGGACTGCCCCGTAATTAAGGTCATAATTGCCCTGAACGCAACGATTGCAAAACTTGAGCGAGTTCACTAAAAAATTCAAACTTTACAATGAACTAGAGTGATCAGCGCAAACTAACTAACATGAACGAGAACGGACTTAAATAAATGCAACTAATTAAAATGAACGAGAAAGGACTTAAATCTAAAGCAACGAGTTACAAACAAACGATGATTAAACCTCAGTAGTTGGCAGTAAGCACAACTGGGCGATGATACGTTCCCGGGAAGAAGAGAAGAATTCAGAAAAATTCAGAATCTGAGTTCCCATTAACACGTGAATTTTCCCCCGTCGAAAATTCCACCACAGACTAAAAAGTGTATTGAGAGTTTACCTTGCACAACATTAATAAATTCATTTTTTATTATTTATTATATTATTAAATCTATATTTTGTTTAAACAATATAAAATATTACAATTTAAATTACTCCACCCTTATGACAGACAAAAACTTCAAATTTCCAAACTTATGTTACACAAAAACGAAGGGAAACTCTGCATGTGCACATATTTTGTGGACAGATTAGAAGCAATTAAGATAATCGAAAATAAAGAATGTAAGTATGGAATTGAAAATAACCTTGTCAAAAAAATAGAAATTTCCAAACTTATGTTGCACACGGAGGAAAAGAAACTATGTAAGTGCACATATTTTGTGAACATATTAGAGGGTATTGAGTAAGTCGAAATTACAGCATGTAAGTATGGACTTAGAATAACCATGAGAGGTGTGCCTGCTGATCGGATTAAAAGGAATTAAAAAAGTGGGAAATATAATCGCCTGCATGGAATACAAGACAAGTGTTAATTGTTAAGGAAATAAAAAAGGATTGGTTTCGGGGATAAACCTATTGTTTCGTTGGGCACTTCTAGTGATAGAAAATTCGCGCACATAACAAAATTAAAAAATTCTCACTCTTCCGTTTAAATCTGAAAATATTAATTTTTCTCTATTCTCTTCTTACCGGGTTGGTAGATGCCGTTGGCAGTCCTTACTAATGCGTATCTCGCGATGTCGTCGCTCCCAGGAAACACCTCGATGATCACGCCCAGTGGCCACCTTGTACATCGTAGATTATTTTCCATCAAAAGAGTTGCGGATCCGACCTTCAATTCTGAAGTCATTTTTTGCCATTTTTTGCGAGTTTGCAACTCGTCGAGGTATCTTTTGTATCACGTTTTCCAAAAATCTTTTCGAGCTTTGGTTATGAATTTGAATGTCGTTAACCTGTTATCTGGAACTAAAGAGAAATTTTTCTCAAGCAAGAAATTGAAAGTTTGACCTATCATTAAATAAACAGGATTAATCACTAACGGGTCGTTGGGATCAGCTGAAAGCGCATATAACGGTCGAGAATTTAAAATGGCCTCGGTATCGATCATGAGATTGTTGATCTTTTCATACGTGAGTTTTTGGTCTTTTAATATAGCTAGTCTAGTGCTCAATGAAGTGTTATCTATAGGGCACCGGTAACAAGCGTTGAATTCAGAAAAATTAAGAATTTGCATTCCTATGAATTCGCGATTTTACCTCGATCTAAAAATCCCCCAACGGGAACAGAAAAAGTACAAATCCTATTCCTCTCAATCGACTTAGTAAAATTTAACGTAAGCATTTATTTAACCTATTTTTCATTACTAAATCTTTTTATAACTTATAAATTCAAAAAATATTTGAATTTAAACTTATTACACATATTTTTTGAACTTATTAGAAAGAATTAAATGTATTGAAAACACGTTCTCTTCGGGAGAATAGAAAACTGTATGGCGGTCGCTATGGAAATAGAAGTGAATAAGTTTAGCAGGTATCTTATTCTTATTGCGGCATTTTAGACAAATGGAAAAAATCGCGCATTCAAGATAATAGAATAATCTTCACTTTTGCGCTGAAATCTGAAAATATTAATTTATCTCTATTCTACGCTTAGTATCGGTCAGGCGAGCACGATCAAAATTCCGAGCGAGATAGCAAATTTTGACCAATTTGGGATAATTTTTTTTAAATCCTTGGAATTGAACACTTGTAGAACCAATGACCAGGATTTTTCTTATACTTGATACCATGAAATACGGGCAGCATACAGCGATTTTTAAGTGGTAAACTTTAATGCAAGTTACAAAACCTCGAACCTATAAACCCTAAACCTACACACAACCCAAACACTTCAACCCCAAACCCACTAATCCTGAGCCCACAAAACGTCAAACCCACAAACCCTTAATCCACAGACTCTGAACTCACGCACACCCCATACTCAGACACTCCAAACCCACAAACCAAGTCATTCTAACCCCAAAAACCCACAATCCCAAAACCTTCACCCCACAAACAAAGTGTAGATATAAGGTGTTCGCGTTTGTGGATGTGTAGTTTTGGGATGAGTGGATTTGTGGATGTGTAGATTTCGGGTTAGTGAAGTAAGGGTGTATAGGTTTCGGGTTTGTGGGTTTGCAGTATGTAGGTATGGGTTGAGTAGATTGTGGATTTGAAGTTTGTGGGCTTGGGGTATGTAATTTTTGGGTGTGTGGTTTTGGTGTTTGCGGGCTTGTGCATTTGGTGTTTCCGGGTTTGTGTGTATGGTGTCACCAAATTTTGTGCCCACTGGGTTAACACGATTGCGGAATGTCATTATCGATGTTCGCGGCGAATCGGTGATCTTGGAAAGTTCTTGGCGGATCATTTGAAAGAATGTAGTATACATAATAGTGAATTATAAACAAATAAGCTTTCTCATGAAGTAATTAATTGTATTTAATATAAAAGTGTAATCATTCTTATTAAATGTGAGCAAAAGATTTCTTTTTTCTCTCCAAGAGAATAGTTTTTCAATTATCGGATTCGACAACTCGAGTTTCAAGAAACTTGCATGGACTATTTGTTCAGCCAAAGAAAAAAGTTTATTTTAATATTTTTTTGCGTAAATGAATTTTATTCTTTCCTAATTTGCAATTTCTCACGAAAATGTAGAGTAAAAAGATAAATTTTGGAGAAATTGTGCACAGAAGTAATAAAAATTTATATAAAAGCGAGGTTATGTCGTGCTGTATAAAAGTATCTATTTACATGGTAGAAAGCTGCTATACTTTCTGCAAATCTCTACCATGCAAGGATGTCACGCACTTCCTTATCACGTATTTTAGCGATTTGAATTATTGTGAAGAGCCGTCCGCTTCAGCACGTGTTCCGAAAGACGCGTTAACGTGAAATGATCAAAGCGATTAGTTCTGCGCAATATCGTGGCGCATTGGTAACGTAGATTAAGAAAATCTTTCTTTGATTCAAAGAAATAATTTGTTTATTTAAAATTAATGACTCTAAAGAAATTATTTCTTTCATTGTTCCCAGCAACTTCTTTGAATCAAAAGAATTTTGTTTTGAATCAAACAAATCATTTAAACAAATAATTTTTTTAAATTAAAGAAATGACGTGACGTCATTTATTAAAATCAACTAAATTTTCTGTTAAATTATAGAATAGCTGGTACCCCCTTTTTTCCTGTTCATAAAATTATACTTTATTGCATTATTATAACATGTCAAATATGGGTCTACCAAAAGTTTGAATTTGCCATATTCAACTTACCATTAAAGTGTTTCTAGACATTCTTGATGGAAAAAAGAGTGAATGTACAGAAAATGTTGATCTTTTTTAATAAAATGGAACAAATTTTATGAATTAGTTTCATCAATATAAACAATTATGCGTACATCAAAAACAAGACTTGTACACATTTGAAGTGCTACCTTTAGGCTGTAAGAAGCCATTTTGACTATCGATACTAAGCAACCTGTATATATGTATACAGGGTCGTGGAATGAGAAACTGGTCGCCGAGGAAAAAGGTTTAATTTATTGTTTTTATTACACTGTTAAAAATAATAATAAATTTAATATATTAACCATATGAAATGTCCATTAATGGCGACTATATTAAATTTCATATACATACATGTTAATCACTTACAAGAAAAATCAGATAATTCCATTTTTCACAAATTCAACATGAGTTTAGCAGTCATTTTCAAATGTAAATAATAAAACACGATACCTTCTTCCTGTTAATCAGAGATAAAATTGGATTTCAAGTTGAAAAGTTGAATTAAGCAAATAAATAACAGACCTAACCTACAAGTAACTGTCTTCGCCTTAAATTTGGACTATTTAGAGCGAAAGTAGGAAAAAGTTTTACCTGTACATTGCACTTTCATAATAAATAACAATTCAGTCAACGAATTCTAGATTATTAATTTAATTCAGAATATTTGACCAGATTTAAAGAAATTAAAGCACGTTGAGTTTTCACGCACATTGCTATGCTGACATGTATACCAAATTTAATACAGATGTATATTAAAATCACTACACCAATGTATGTGACATTTCAGTAGCGGTAGTGCATATTTGCTTCACACGCATGTATATTAAACCTCGTACAGAGATTTTCTTTTCTTTTTGCGAACCTGTTTATATACATGTATGTATAAAAACAAAGGAATATCTATAAATTTCTATTAATGGTGTCTCTAATATGAACAAAAAATTGTTCGTCACGAAACAAATATGTCAATAAACATAATTTTCCAGTAGGCTCAAAATTTGGCGACGTCTTTACGACATCCTTACGACACCTTTAAGACATCTTTCCGACATCCTATGTCCATGTCGTTTCGGTGTCTTTGCGATATCTTAAAGACATCGTTAGATCATAAGACTTATTGTCGATATCGTAAAGAAACTTTAACGACATGGACATAGGATGTCGTAAAGTTGTCGTAAAATGTCGTAACAACGTCGTAAATACGTCGCCAAACTTCGTCCCCACTGGGTTTGTAACTGGTATCATTTTTGTCGTGAATTATGTATCGAAATTCTTTGCAAACAAACTGAACACATTGGCGGACCTGGCCTTCTTGTCGAAATCGATGAGACATTATTCGGACATCGGAAAAACAATTGTGGAAAACATGTTGAAAGTGACTGGGTTTTCGGTGGGTGGAAAGAGGAACCAACAGGTTTTTTCTACGAATTGTAAACGGCAGATCAGCCAACACCTTCCAAAATGTCATTCTGGAATGCATTGAGCCAGGAACAACGATTACACAGGCCCACAAAAAAAAACAAAAGTGTCTGTGCAATTGACCAGACCTATATATTCTTATGTATTTTTCGACGCTGAATCCGAATTTGCAATAAAAAAGTAGGGTCCAGCTACTTTTTTATGGGGCTTTTGCTCGAAAAACCTCATTTTTTACGGTTTTTTCATGGTTTTTTTTAAATAAAAAAAAATAAAGAAAATTTTTATCTTTTTGACTTCAGAATCGAATTCTACGGGAAAAAATACATCGAAAACCATGTTTTGATTTTTTTTTTACAAAAATTTCAATCCACCATACGGCGATGAAAAGGAAGAAAATCGCGAAAAATGAAAATTTGCTTCAAATTTGATTAAAATGACATTAAAATCAAGTTTTACGATTTTAAACCGATTTATAAACATTGAAAATACTTTACTGGGGGTTTTTGAGATCGCTGATCACGACTTTTAAGTCACTTTTTTCAAAAAACAACTCCTAGTCGGCGTAAGTGGTCAATAAACGTGATAAATTGATATTTTTTTCAAAAAATCGATGTTTTGGATACTGTTCTGGAGGTT
>NC_046657.1:43402842-43405514 GCF_010883055.1 Belonocnema kinseyi
TATAAATTAATTAATATAATTATATTATTATGTATACATTATAAGTATATTAGGGCGGAGTGAAAATAATCGAATGAGTCGAATCGTTTGAGCTGAGCGAAAAAATGTGTGGGTTGACATTCAAAAAAAGTAAACATAAATCTAAAATTGGTTAATATATCTTCTGTTCCATTTTTTGATTTAAAAATTTTAATTTTTGAAAATTCCAAAAAATTTCCCTATTTCTTCAAAAATTATGGGGAATTTTTTCTATGTGCAGTTTTTGTATAGGACTCAATAGAAAAAAAAACATTTTTTTTGCCATTTTCAAAAAATTCTGAATTAAGCAAAAAAAATTTGTTCATTTAATAATTTTTATTATTATTCACTAGAAAAAAACTAAACATAGAAAAAGTTCGCCATAATTTTCGAAGGAATAGGGAAACTTTTTGGAATTTTCAAATAAAAAAAGATAACAGAAGATATTAACTGATTTCAAAATTATTTTTTTTTTTACTTTTTTCGGATGTCTACCCACAAATTTTTTTCGCTCAGCTCAAACGATTTGACCAATTTGATCATTCTCACTCCGCTCTATTATATATACACATATCGAATTTCATATTAAAAAAATTTATTATTAATGTAATCCTAGCTGTACTTCCTAATTGTAGTCAAAGTTTTATAAAAGAAAAAAAATAAATAAATTATTAAAATAACAATTAGAAACAGGAGTGACAATTTACAAAAAATTTAAACTGGATCATGTGATTTTTTAAATCGCAATACGACGACGTGCGCATGTTAGACCTGCACTCACTTGTTTTTCTAATTTCACAACAAAGGGACACACACATGCCGGTGCGATTAAAGCCTTTGGTATTTACGTGATTGGATATTATTTTTACCTTGAACTCTTCGCGCAAATTAAAAAATTTAATGCATGTGGAATAAATTAATGCATGTCTAATTAATTAGCTAATTTAGAAATTTAATCGTCGATCGCTCTAAGAAATACCCAAACTCTGAAACTTTCTGAATTAAGCACCTATGCACGCAATTTACGTTTTAAATTTTAGGATAATGTATATATATATATTTTAATTGATCGTATTCTTAAGAAAAAAAATATATGGTAAGCTTTACTAATATATTTTAATTTTTCAACAAAAACCCTAAGAACAAGTGCAGTTTAATTTATTTTGCTGCCCTTTTATCTGTTAGAATTTGGCACTTTTTTTGCATTTTTTCTTTTGTTATTCTAAGCCACGTGGGTTTAACGGCTTAAAAACATTTTCTCTCTCGATGGATTGCTCACCTTGCCGTATGGAGTATATATAGGTTCCAAATTAAATCATTAATTTATTTAATTTAGTACCTTACACTTCTGGTGAGAGGGCTGAGTAAACTGCAGAGTTCATTCTTTTTTCAATAACGATATCATAGAGTTTAACAGTATAATACAAAAATACTTAAATTGTTCTTAAAATTCCTATCACAACTCCACTGTTGAAACTAAGAAGCAACCGACCATCTATTTTTGTACAAATAGAATTTATAGTTACGCTAATTTCTATACATTTAATAACTTACATAAGTATTATTGCATTATTATTCGCAATCTTTAAAATATTAATTCTCAGCATCGAGACATCTTCTATAACCGGGAATTTTTTCGTAGGTTTCATTAATAGGAAAAATAGGAAATTTAAAAAAATTTTAAATGGCTAATGCGAAACAGAAGCAGAAAAAATATGTAACTGTAATAAATAAAAGGACTAATAATAAAAAATAATTCAAAATGAGATGCCGAATATACAGATTAACGTAACAAAATTTTGAGAATACATAGTGACCCAATTTAAAAATCTCCGCAATTATAATTTAACGAATTATATAAATTCTGAGTTATACAGTTAGCGATACAAGATAAACAATTTACTATTTGGGGCCATCCACATACCACGTGGTATATTTTTGTCAATTTTAAATTTCCGGAATTTAATCATTGGAAATTATATGGTTCCGTACATTTTAATTTAGGATATTATTGGGAACGTGAACATTCCGGACAATTTAAATAATTCTTTTGATGCAAAAAATATACACTTTATTTTCACATTTCTATTTAAAGAAAAGAAAACTAAACAAAACTTTAGTATAATATCAAAAAATGTTTTATTTTACTATTTTATTGGTAAAAAGTATAACACTTAGAATTTTTACGTGAAAATTCGGGACAATTTCAAGAATTCTTTTTATGTGCAAAAAAAACACTCTATTTTCATATTTCTATTTAAAAATAGAAAACAAAAAAATACCTAAATATCATATTCAGCTAATTAATTATTTATTTAGTTAGTAATATTATTGACAAAATTGAAAGTCAATGAAATATTTCAGCGAAATTATTTTTTGAAAGTAGGTACGTATTATTAGTTCATTTTAATTTATATATATACATATTTTATTGATATAATATAATTAATATAATTATATTAATATGTATACATTATATATTATATGGCGGGGTGAAAATGATTAAATTAGTCAAATCGTTTGAGCTGAGCGAAAAGAATTTCCCGAAAAGGTTTCCTGCTTTTCTGTCTAGTAGCCACCGTGACAATTGTCCCAAAAATTATTCACATTTCAGCCTTTTCTTTGAATTTTGTATACGGTTCAAATAAATTTAA
>NC_046657.1:43405614-43407519 GCF_010883055.1 Belonocnema kinseyi
AGTTTTCATCTCTAAATAGAGTACGAATTTCAGGTCCATCAAAAATACCTGTGCTTAGTTTACCATCTGTTTTGTGGTGAAATACTTGGCTCAAATATTCGTGGCATTCCCCATCTTGGTCTAATGCCTTGACAAATAGTTTCATCAAACCAAGCCTTATGTGAAGAGGTGGTATCAAAATTTTGGACGAATTCACAAGTGGCTCTTTAACAATATTTTGTTTTCCAGGTTCAAATGACTCTCTTAGTGGCCAAATTTTCTTTTTGTAGTGGTGTTCCCTATCTCTACTATCAAACATACACAAATAACAAGGATATTTTGTAAATCCAGATTGTTGTCCTAGTATCATAGATAAAATTTTTAAGTCTCCACATATTTGCCATTTATGTTCCTCGTATTTTATTTTTGACAAAACCAATTCAATGTTTGAATACTCTTCTTTAAGCACAGTTGAATGCGATAATGGTATAGGAGCGTACTTATTTGTGTTATGAAGAAGGACTGCTTAAGGCACTTCTTAAAAGAAGCTAAAAATATTATAATGGAGTTCATGAATATCGTTATACTATAGGTTCTAAGTCTTACTTTATGATCAAGGGTCGAAAAAAGTTCTAGTTTTGTGATTCATGTAGTGGAAAACCTCCAGAACAGTATCCAAAACATCGATTTTTTGAAAAAAATATCAATTTATCACGTTTATTGACCACTTACGCCGACTAGGAGTTGTTTTTTGAAAAAAATGACTTAAAAGTCGTGATCAGCGACCTCAAAAACCCCCAGTAAAGTATTTTCAATGTTTATAAATCGGTTTAAAATCGTAAAACTTGATTTTAATGTCATTTTAATCAAATTTGAAGCAAATTTTCACTTTTCGCGATTTTCTGCCTTTTCATCGCCGTATGGTGGATTGAAATTTTTGTAAAAAAAAAATCAAAACATGGTTTTCGATGTATTTTTTCCCGTAGAATTCGATTCTGAAGTCAAAAAGATAAAAAATTTCTTTATTTTTTTTTTATTTAAAAAAAACCATGAAAAAACCGTAAAAATGAGGTTTTTCGATCAAAACCCCATAAAAATTCGATAACCTTTAAAGATCCCGAGACTGGTGCTCATATGAACAATGCCAAGGTATGTGGTCGTGCGTAAAACGTATGTTCCCAGATGCACATCGAAGTGAAAATTTGTTTGATTCGTATTTGGCGCAATTTATGCACCTACGAATTCGCGAAAATGAACCATGCAAATTTGAAGCATTCTTGAATGACATTAGTAAAGTTTATTCTGTATGAATATTTTCAGTGAATATTGACTTTTCCTTTTCGTCTACACTTGAGCAAAAACCAAAATCGGCCCTTTTTAGGACCAATAAAAAATGCCAAAATAATTTTTTTTAGCTTTAAAACATTCCGACCCCTTTTCCAACTTTTCTAGAATCTCAAATAATGATTATTGCGACACATTTAGTAATATACATTCTGCGCATATTTTATTTGTGATTTTTTTTAAGTTGGAAAAGGGATTTAGGTGCATTAGATTTTGGAACTATTTTTAATATCGTTAGATATTTCAAATCGTTTTAAACTTCAAAGCACCCCAATCCCCTTTCCAACATTAATGATTCTTAAGCAATATTCAATAATAAGTACTATGGGTAAATTTCATTTTTAATTGTTTACAAGTTAGAAAAGGGGTCGAGGTGTTGAAACAACTTTTAATACTATCAGTCAGATATACACGATTTCGCCAATCTTAACAAATAAAAATGATTACTGAATAAGAAAAAATATTTCTACTATGTCCCTCATTATTTTCCTTTTTTTGTTGTAAAACTGAATAATTTTTACAAGAATAAATAAAATGCAAAAGAAAAACAATAATAAATAAAAAATTACACTTTTGTTAAAA
>NC_046657.1:43407619-43410242 GCF_010883055.1 Belonocnema kinseyi
ACTTATCTCGATTCTTATCGATAACTAAAATGGCGCTTATTTATCTCCAATGACAGCTGATTCGTGCAACTCTTTCTTTTTTTTTGTAAGTAAAATGGTCTGTATGAACAAAAGAAACAGCAAAATATGTGAATATATGCAAATAAAACTTTAAATTACACTTATTTATCATTTTTTACCTTTCCGGGATTTGTAAAAGGACTTGAACGGTAAGTTAAATACGGCAAATTCAAACTTTTGGTAGACCCACATTTTACACGTTATAATGATGCAAATAAGTATAATTTTAATGATTCCTTTTAACAAATCACTTCGAAATTACTTCAATTTCATCTTTCAACAGTTTGACTCTGGAAAAAAAATTTTTACAGGAAATAAACGGGGGTACCAGCTATTTATAATTGAAAAATACTGCCAAAACTGTCTTTGATTTGTATGAAGTAAAAATATCTGACTTCCTATAAATATTCAATATTCGGTATATGAAATTTAATATACATAGTCTCTTAATGGCGATTACGTATACCCGTCGTTTTAGATTTAATATACAAATGTATATCAGAGAATATCCTAAACAAAATTATTTGCAGGAAGTTCTAAAAGCAATGGAAATTTTCTTTTGGGAATTAAAAATACTGCCCATTAACTTGCCATTAACTTATATCAAACATTATTATATATATCAACATTCCCATTTCTTTTTTTTGAAGATAAATTTATATGTTCACTTTGATGTTTTCTTCTAATGTGTAACTTTAAACTGTCACTTATCGAAAAGTGTTATTACACAAATCACATTTCAACTTTGGCATATTTCACTGTTAATTTAACGAGTCAATTCCCTCAAAACAATTCAAAGATTAGCATCACAAATTTGACGCATTCATTTTTGTTCATTAAACGTAATGAACCGTACGAAAAGTTTATATACTTAAGTCGTTGGCGCCAAGAATAGAAGCGCTTACCAACCTAAAAATACTTTGACGTTTAGAAGGAAAAATCAACATAACTATATAATTTACATTTTTTGAAGCTGGAAACATATCATTTTACTTAATGATACGTAAAAATCGCAATTATAGTTATTTTCACTTTTCCTTCTCAATTTATATGTATTGTTATGCCATAAAGAACCCTGAAAAGGATAATAGAAGCATAATGGTTGAGACTTCGATTTTGAAATAAAAATTATGTTCTATGTGAGTACATTCATCACCAGAATTTTCTTTTACGATAAAAATATCTGAAAATCTTTTTTTTACATAAAAATAAATACATTATTGCAGTAACAACTGATTCTATGGAGAAAAGGTAACCGAAGATTGAAATATATCGAAAAAAATCACTGCTTTCAAAGTTGTAAACTTTAAAAGGTTTCTGCTAACTGAAGATATCGTTTTAAAATTTTGAAAGAAATCATGAAGACTCATTTTAATATGTATAACAAGATTTTTGATATGCATAATCGAAATGCAAAAATGTTATTTTTCAGCGCACCCTGGTATACATATCTGTTATTTTGTTTTAGGTTATGTTATTTCATTATATATTAAAAATAATGGTCACATAAAGTGAGAATAATGCTCGATATCGTACTAATAGAGACATTTACATATTACTACATTCTTTCAAATGATCCGCCAAGAATTCTCTAAGAGGTCGAGAACAGCGTACGCACATGCGCATTATGCTTGGTTAAAATTATCAGAACCAAAGATATTTTACCTAGATGCGGCAAGGGTCTAGTTAGGCCACATGTCACGAGAGCGGCGCTGTCGGCGATTTTGTGGCTTCGTTTTTTGCCGGTACTTTTCGGCTAAATTCGGCAATGCCGCTACATTTAAACGGATTATTTTGACCACATGCCACGAGACGGCGCAATAAACTCTGCTTTGTTCGAGCGGGAATTTGAAATTTTTCAATTATTATGGATTATTGATTTATTCTCCAGGACTGAAAGTCACTTTTCTTTATTTGAACATATTCTTAGTATATGTAATTTATTTGTATTACTTAAAAAATTAGAAGATTGTGTTCTGGAAATTAAGAATAAACAAGTCACTGAAAAGATGATAAAGATAATTAGGTATAAAATCTAGATCTAGAAAGAATGGGATAAATTTACCATTGTATAATAAATTTTACTGTTGGTTATACATAAATCAATTTTAATAATAATATTTAAAAAATAATAACATGGAAGTAATTGAAGTAATTGATTGAAAATCCTGACCTTGAAATTCAATATTTTATTTTTATGATAAATTCTTGTGAAAAGTAAAAAATAAAAAGTTTTATTTTAATATTGAATTCCTAAAGAGGCTAATTCGAATATTTAAGTGAATATTCTGGACTATTTAAAGAATACTTTTTATGAAAAAAATATTCACTTTATTTTCATATTTCCATTAAAAAAAAAAAATAGAAAACTAAAAAATACTTTAGTGCAATATCAAAAAATGTTTTCTTTTACTATTTTATTCGTAAAAAGTATTCAGCTAATTAAAAAATTATTTAATTAGTAATATTATTGAAAGAATTAAAAATCAATGAAAATATTTCAGCAAAATTATTTTTCACAAGCAGGTGCATATTAACAGTTTATTTTTATTTATTTAAATAT
>NC_046657.1:43410342-43412350 GCF_010883055.1 Belonocnema kinseyi
GAATATTTTAAGTCCTTTAAATTTCATATTAAATAACTGCAATCATTTGAAAATTCCTTAGAATCCTTTCAAATTCTCTCAAATTTGTCAAATCCTTCTGAAGCTTTTGAAATACCTAAAACTTTTTTTGAGATTTTTTAATTACTTTGGAATGTTTAAACATAATCCTGCTTAACATTTTTAACTCTATCAAAGTCTTTAAAATTATAAAAATAAGTTGAAAATACCGTGACATTTTATAAAAAATCCTGATGTATGGAAGTTTTTCCATAAAAAATTAATAATCATAAATAAATTGAAAGCGTTCAAAATTTAAAAGTATGTTTTCGAAAAAAATGTATATCATTTTATAATTATATACAAAAATGTATATCATACTGTATATTTATATTTTTCTCTTTTGCACACCACCGCAGAGGTAGATTCGTAGGCCTAAGTGTTAAGAGAAACTTTATAATGAGTTTCAGGACTGAAATTCTAATTAAAACATAGCAAATAAACATACGATTTGTTAAAATGTGCCCACAAGAAAATATAGGTTTAGATCCTATAATGAAATTTTTAAATATTTTCGCAATCGCATGGAAAGCACATAAAAAATTATTTAAATGGGGAACGGAATAAATAATATTTAAATATATAAAAAATTGGTGAAAAAAGCAGAGAAACAATTTCTCTCTAATAAAAATATTAATTTAGAAGAAAATACTAGTTACATTTCAATTACTCGATAGATCGATTATTTATCGATTATTATGAGGATTTTAGAATTTAGACTGTCTTTTGTTTCTTAGAAGGATTCATGTTCACAGTTTTAAATGCTTGACAGTTGATTCTAGTATATTTTCTATTTTAAAGTAATTAAAATAATTGAAATTCATTGGTTTGGTTTATTTTTGATTGAAATTTCTCTAATTTTAAAATGCCTAAAGCTTCTCATAGTGAGGCAGTCAAAAGTGACTTGCCAAAACGTTTGTCGTGTAAAAAGTTTCAGTTCCAGTGGTACGATGAATTCCCGAAATGGATAAAATGGGTGAGACCAATTCAAAGTGACAATTCATCATTTTATTGTCGTGCATGCAAAAAACCATTTTCTTGCGGTAAATCCAATATTGAAATGCACGAAAAGAGTAAAGCACATGCAAAAGCATTTAACTTATTGAAATTTAACGATGAACGAATTTCATCACAGATAGCTTCAAATAATTTAATGGACTCTTTACCTTTGGATGAAGTGCATAATATTTTTTGTGACGAGTCTTCTGCATCTTCGAATCCGTTTGCAGCAGTTCTACCTACTGTTTTGCCGCCTGAATTCGAGTCAGTAGAGGAAAATGACGACATTTCTAAATCAAACGAATTAACTTTTGCCGAAAAAGTAGCGGTCGCGGAATTGAGATTTGCCTTATTTTTCGTAGAAAAAAACATTTCATTTCAGATTTCCAAAGATCTACTTGAACTTATAAAAGAATTGAGTCGCGATCCCGGTGTTCTTGAAGCTGTCTCTTTGGGACGTACAAAATTATCTAAAATAGTAAATAATGTATTAGCTCCTCACGAAATGGATCGTATTACTGATGTATTAAGAGAAACTAATTTTTCAGTTTATGTCGATGAAACCAGTGACAGAACGAACGAAAAATGGTTGTCACTTTTGGTCCGTTATGTTGATCCTAAAAGTTTAGAAGTTAAATCTGTCCTTTTACAAATGATCAATCAATGTAGATGCATCGGATTGTTCAGCTGAAAAATTATTTAAGTCTTTTCGTAATTGTTTATGGAAAAAACAGATTCCTTTAAAAAACATTGTCGGCCTTTCTTGTTACAATACAAACCTCATGGTTGGGAAGTTCAACTCATTTTACAGTAGAATGAAAGCTGCAAGTCCCAATTTGATTTTATGTCAGTGTGTGTATCACTACTCAGCATTAAATGCATCCGCGGCGTGTGAGCATATCCCACACTTTTTAGAAGAATTAATAAAAGCAATTACAACTTTTCTTAATTC
>NC_046657.1:43412450-43441635 GCF_010883055.1 Belonocnema kinseyi
CATACGAACTCACAGTGGTAATCATGCACTTTCTGTTTTGCGGCTCCCAAACGGTAGGTATGGTGGGGGTAATTTCCATCCACGATCTGGCAGCTCTGCTCTCTTTTCTCTTCCACCTTTCGGCAGAAACAGCTACACTTCCTCGTTTCAAATGAGCATGACAACCTGAATACTAAACTGTGTTGCGACGCAACAACTATGTATATTTTCAATAAATATATAGTTAACAAATTTTTCTCGGCTTATGCATTTGTAAACAAATATCAGTAAAACAAAAAGTGTTTTTCTTAAAATGTGTGGCTACGTTAAGTATTTCTACGTAGATATTTTCTTCTATGTAGATATAATCAACGTAGCCCTACACGGTATATACGATTTTTACAAGTACCTTGAAACTCTTTTATATGCCAATTTTAGGGCTGACGATGGGTGGGGACTAACACATTATAGCCCGCTCCGCTATTGTTTGTTCACGCATGAGTGCTCTCCTGATTGACAACCGGAGATCCCGCGCACCCCGTGCAGCTCCTGTTACGCCTAACTGCGGCGCGGCGTCACTTCTCGGAAGAGCTATAGAAGGGAAGCCTATTCAAGGCTTTCACTGTATTTGACTACTGGAGGTATTTTTATGAAATCACACTTATTCTAAGAAAACACTTTCTGTTTTACAGATATTTGTTTACAAATGCATAGGTGAGAAAAATTTGTTTACTACATTGTTAATAAAAATAAATTTTAATAATTTAATAAATTAATTTTTAAAATAAAAAAGTAAAAAAGGTGTTCTTAACAGTTGATTACACAAAAAGAGCAGGTTTAAATGCTGGAGAATAGGAAAATAATGAATTCGATAATTAATTTTGGTTAAAAAATAATCAAATTTTATCGATTCATAGCAAAAAATCATTTCTAAACAACTGTCAATTAATTCCGTAAAAGAGCAGTCATTTTATTTATAAATAAATAAAATTATAACAATTTGTTTAAAAAATTGTTGTTGATAATAGTAAATTGTTTGCTCTTAATGGAATGTTCTTCAAAATTAAGACTTTAATGATTTACAGTTAATTGTATCGAGAAAATAAAGTTTTGACGTCCAAAAATAGCCAAATAATGTTTTTGTTAATTAAGGTAGTTTAAACAATTATTAAGTTTTGTTTGCTGACCAAAGATGATACTTAGGTTTTATTTCCAAGTAATATACATATGATTGATTCCATAGAAAAAAAACTTGATCTTTTCGATCAAAAATACCTGATAGATTGATATTTGTTTACCTAAATTGCTTTTAAAATAAAAAATTATTTATTAACTTTTATTAATTCAACTGAAAACTTTTTTGTCCATAAATTGTTCAAAATTAGTACGAATCATGTGACGAATCGCCGCCAAACCCTACGATACCATTTTCATTTACTTATTTGATTAAACAAAGTCGCAGTTTTTGGTTGAAAATTAATCTTTTATAGTAAAAGGTAATGTTTCTTGGTTCAAAATTCATCTTTCATAGTTTGAAATTGTTAATTTTTTAAATATTGAACTGTCTTTGAGAAAGTCCTTCTTTTCGATTTGAAAAATTAACTATCTGGCTTAAAGTATAAATTTTTCGGGCATATTCTTCTTTTTTTCAAAATCAATTTTTTTTAAAAAAA
Organism: Belonocnema kinseyi; assembly: GCF_010883055.1. Lineage (NCBI taxonomy): Eukaryota > Metazoa > Arthropoda > Insecta > Hymenoptera > Cynipidae > Belonocnema > Belonocnema kinseyi. The sequence continues at coordinate 43,414,103 of NC_046657.1, forward strand.
ATGTAACTTTCAGTTTTTGTTAGAAATTGACCTTTTCTAAAATTGAATATAGAACTACTTTGTAGATAATTAATCTAAATTTAATGAATATTACTACTATTTGGTAGAGAATTAACTTTTTGTTTCAGAATTCGATCGTTTTTTAGAAAACTTATTTTTTGTTAAATATTCGTATTGTTTAGAAAAAATGAATTTTTTTTCTGATAAAGTAATTTTAAAAAAATGAAGCTGGTTAAAATTTGTTGTTGTTGAGAATTGACTTTTTCTGGAAGGTAAGCACTTATTTTTCCACTGATAATGTGTGAGAACGAATCAGTAAGGATTAGAGCAAAAGAGACAGCGAAAGCGACGTTAGCAAGAATTTTACGTATAATTTTCGATATTTTTAAAAACGATATTAAACAATTTTATTCATTTCTATGGTCGTCAAATAGGCTTCATGAATTTAGAACGCAATATCTTTATAAAATAATAAAAAAAACTCCCTTGAAATAAGAATTAAAGGCCGTTTAATTTTTATTGCGCGCTGTTGGTAGTGGAATTGAAATGCAATGCTAAAGGATAGGGCACAGTCTTTCCACAATAAAAACACTAAATATCGCTGCAGTAGAACCTTTATGTCAAACAGTGGATTCCTGCTTTCCAGGATCCCAAAATATCCAATAAGGTGTTAAGGAGGCGAGAGAGAATCGCTTGCATAAGAAGAGCACTTTGAAGACTCCCGATATACGAGTGACAAAGTTACTTGAATTTACCGCATCGGTCGCCACGTTTGCGTTAGCACAATACTTATCTCATAGAAATTATGCATGCTGAAGCTGCAGTGGGACTCCGAGACCGTGTCGAAATTCGAACGTACCTGTTATTCTAACGTGCCCCTGTTGTACAGTTTACTATTCCAATAATGGTGAAGGGGATGTGTTTCTATGATTCTGTCATTGTACGAATCTAACGTAAGTGCCATTGCGAGATTATGTTTAATTACATTTTTAAAGTTTCATTTCCCCTTTCGTAGTCTAAGAAATTATAAACAACATTCTGTCGCTGTGATCATAATTTTTATTATTCATTATTCACAGGTCTTAAGTTGTGCTTTCGTTTCTGTAGCAACTACTGGTTTGTGTTATTTCACTTCTCCTACCATACATCTCAGGATGGTAGGTATTCATTTGTCCAAAATTTCATTTTGCCAAAAATCATTTTTCCCAAAAAGTACCAGAACGTCACCAGATTGGCAAGGAAGTATACAAAAATTCCTAGATAATCTAAATGTTTGTATATGCTTCATTACCAATTTAGTAACGTTCTGGTACTTTTTGGGAGAAACAATTTTTGGAAACAGTGAAATTTTGGACATGAATACCTACACTGAAAATTTTTTGGGCGAGCTGCTCGCCCTCGTGGTAGAGCTGGAACACCAAATGCGTCACGCGCTGCTCGTCGGCAACTTAGCACATATCCTATCTCATATTGGGCACTCTGTGTTCCCACATTGGAATAGCTGTAGTCCAAACAGGGTTGGTACAGTACCGCTCCGTTTGGGCGGAACACGGAATCTCCACGCCAAGTTTCGCGCAGAGTTATACAGTTATAGTTTATACTCGTGGGACAATTTCATTCTCTTTTGTGGGATTTCTGCGTTCCCAACACACGGAAAAGGATCTGCTCACACGTTTATTACTATAGCTTACTTAAATGTGGTCTGGCCGCTGCACCAACCGTCGTGGTGGCGCTGCGTTGCCACTAAGAAGACTGCTGCTTGCCCACATTTTTTTGAGTGTACCTTCAAGATCGGGTTTCACTGTAATATGGGCCACTTTGATTTTATGGTCGATATAAGTAAGTAAGATAACCGGATTGGTGTGACAAAGAGAAACTTTGGAATGAAAAACGAACTAGATTTGAACTTTTTAAATTAAAACAATGATTATATCATACTCACCCCTATCGACCCTGATATAAAATATGGGTTTGAGAATTTGATATTTGCATGCTTGCATCATCATCATGAAAGAATAGAAGGTTACTTGCATTCATATTAACTCTTTGCTTTATTGTATTTCCACAGGGAAAATTGCTTTGAAAAAGCATGTGAATACTCTAAAATAATGTGCGAAAATTCGGGAATGCATTCTCGATATAATGGACATCTCAGGCAATGTATCAATTCGTTATCCAAAAGTCAACGTCGGAGGAATTGAAACTTTGAGCAATCGAAGGATCTTTAGCCTATCGTACAGTAAAAAACCACCAGAGTTACCGGTCAATGGACTGTACAAGTAATTTAATTCGTTCGCTTTTCGAAGACCCAAAATTAGCCTCGAAAGTTTCTTGTGCTCGTACAAAAAGTCAATCCATTTTAAATGGAGTTTTATCCAAACATTCAGTCGAGATGGTAGTCGAAAATTTACAAAACATTCCTTTTCTTAGCATAAGTACTGATGCTAGCAACCATGGAAATATAAAGATGTTTCCTCTTGTCGTTCAGTACTTTGATCATGCTAAGGGAGGCATTCAAGTAAGATTGCTAGACCTAAAAGAAACTAATAATAAGAAGTCTAAGAGACAGTCTCGAGTTTGACCATAGATGTACTCACGCAGTACGGGTTAAAAGAAAAACTTGTAGCATTCGCAGGCGACAACCCAGTGGGCACAAAATTTGGCATAGTTTTTACGACATCGTTATGATATCTTTACTGCAACTTTACGACATCCTATGTCCATGTCGTTTTGGTGTCTTTGCAATATCGTAAAGAAATCTTCAGATCATACGAATTATTTACGATATCGTAGAGACACCTTAACGACATGGACATAAGATGTCGTAACGTTTTCGTAAAGATGTCGTAACGATGTCGTAAAGACATCGCTAAATTGTGTGCCCACTGGGAACACGAATACAAACTTTGGCGCGCTTAATCGAAAAAGTGGAGAAAATATATTTATATACTTGAAAATCAATCTGAATTCGTTTCTTATAGGCATCGCTTTCCCAGCTCACGTTCTCCACAAGGAGGTTCATCGTGGTTTTGATCAGTTAGGCTCATTTGACATTGAGTCAATTGTTGTTAACATTTTCAATTACTTTTCGATTTACAGCGTCAGAATACACGAATTAGAAGAATTTTGTGACTTTGTTGAGATCGAATTTCGAAACTTGTTATCGCATGGTAAGACACGGAGGCTGAGCCTCCTGCCTGCAGTGCAATGGATACTGCAAATGTTTCCCGCTTTAAAAGCATATTTTTTATCCATACAAGAACCGCAAAAAATTCTTTTATTATTTTTCAGCGACAAATTTAGCGAATCGCAGTTTCTTTTTAATCAGTCTCTAAAGTAGATTTAAAAGAAAATGAAAATCGTACAAAGGCAGGAGAACAGCGTTTTAGAAATTCTCTCCATAAATCGGGACATTTCAAAGCCATTGAAAAACAGATTTGATTTGACTTTTTTGCCGTTCATGGTTAAAAATCAACTGAACCAATTCAGAAACCTAGGCGAAGATCAAGCTTGCGATGAGTTTGTAGAGTCAGCCATGCTAGTTTACCAAAAAACGGAAGCATACTTGGTCAAATGAACTGAATCGCTACTTGAATTTCAGGTTTTTGAATGGCGTTATGAATATGAATGATTTTTAAAAAGGAAAGTGGGATGAATCTTAATACTTCGAAAGTATTGCAATTTAAAGATTTGTCATTTCTTTGTGGTAAAGAAAAACATAGATTCCTACTGGGAACTCTTCAAAATAGCGCAATATTTCTTTGCCATTCCTGGACAAAACGCGAATTGCAAACGTATTTTTTGGTTCGTCAATATTCAGTGGAGCGTCGTACGTAATTGAATTAAACTTGAAGCAGTTAGATATATTATTACTGTTCAGTTTAATTTTAAAAACCTGACATGTCACGAATTTCAACAATATTTAAACAAAAAATACAACGTCCATTTATTTAAAAAAATTGGAAATTCTGAAAAGTATTTACAATAATGTACTTATATAGCTGCATCGTTTATATAAAAGGCTAATCGCAAAATATTTATTTGTATTATAATTATTTATAATATGGAAATTCTGTAAAGTTTTTGCAATAATATACATATGTTGGTGCATTGTTGAAATAAAAGGCTGATGATTAAATATTTATTTGTATTAGAATTATTTATAACATTATTTATTTTTATTTGTTTAATTTACTTATTTATGAGCATAATAATCTTTTTCAATTTTTAAATAACGCGCCAACTTGGGATAGGGGCGGGGGAAACTCAAAGGTGGGAGTTGGTGTGGAGTGGGGGTCCCTCTTTTTCTACCCAGTCATCTGGTTACCCTGCCTTTGCACCATATCAGATTCTGAAGTTACAGCTTCATTCGTCCAAACAGTTTTTGCGCCCATTATTCCTCAAAGGTTCAAAGAAAACATCTTCTGATGATTTTTCAAAATTTAATCTTCACCTTCTAAAGGTCATGCTTACAACTTAAAAACTAAAACTGGAGCCTGCGCAACTGCATATTGCGATACAAACTTTAATGGTTCAGTTCAAAAAAAAAAAAAAAAAGGAAAAAAATGCTACTGAGATATGAACATTGTGCATACGGGTAAATAAAGTTCGATAAAGAAAACTTAGCTAATTCCGAGAAGAACCGTCGAGAATTTAATAATAAATATTTCGTGGTTTTTCAAAATCAGCTTCGAAAAGTGATAAAAATGGAGTTTTTAAGTTTTTACCGAAATAAAAAGTTATTCCTGAGATATGGATGTGCTAAATGATTACAAAAAAAGTTCTCTCAAAACAAAGGTTGTAAAGAATATATGTATTAAGAAATATGAAAAAACGAAAATCTTATTGAAAATTGTTTCCGTTTAACTTTAATTTCTTATTTTGAGAATTATTAACTTCACAATATTCTGAATTAATTTTTCTACATATTTTTAAATTATTGTGAAGTTATGATTAATATAAGTAAATTGAAAGAAAAACGAAAAAGAAAGTAAATTGTATAAGCTTACTAATCATACATATTTTCTAATAATAACCAATTACACATCTTTATTAAAGTAAGGAATGATCACTTTCAGACTAGAGAAAATTTTTAGATTTGAGGGAAAAAATAACTTTTTTCATGCAGAATACACACTTCGAATAACTATTTAGTTGTTAAAAGTTTGAATATATTACTTTTAGTTGACCGGAAAAATAGAAGATCTTGACCGGGAAATGTTCGCGAATTTGAAATCGGAATATATTCAAGTATGAATATATTACCTTTAGTTGACCAGGAAAATAGAAAAGCTTGACCGGAAAATGACCTGGATTTAGAAATCGTATATATTAAAATCTTAATGTATTAAAATATGAATATATCAATTTTGGTTGACTGGAAAAATACAAAAATTTGACCGGGAAATTCCCGGGAATTTGAGTTCGTAATATATTCAAGTATGAATATATTACTTTTAGTTGACCGGAAAAATAGAAAAACTTGACCGGGAAATGACTTGGATTTTGAAATCGTATATATTAAAATCCTAATGTATTGAAATATGAATATATTACTTTTAGTTGACCGGGAAATGCCCGGGAATTTGATATCGTATATATTGAAATCGTAATATATTCAAGTATGAATATATTACTTTTAGTTGACCGGGAAATGACCTGGATTTTGAAATCGTATATATTAAAATCCTAATGTATTCAATATGAATATATTACTTTTATTTGACCGGAAAAATACAAAAACTTGACCGGGAAATATCCGGGAATTCGAAATCGTATATATTGAAATCGTAATAGATTAAAGTATGAATATATTACTTTTAGTTGACCGGAAAAACACAAAAACTGAACCTGAAGAAAACCGGCAAATGACCGAGAATTTGACATCGTCTTATGCATAAGTATAATTATATTACTTCTATTTACCTGGAAAAATAACAAACTTGACCGGGAATACTCGGGAAATGAACAAGAATTTGAAATTGTCTCCACCCTGGCAGTACCTCTACACGCCAAATTTGGAGTCACTGCTCAAGGATTTACTGCCATACGATACAATAAATATTGGCATTATCATCCCTTTCTAAACATTCAATCATACTTGTGCCAAAGTGGTTAAGTACCCGTTACTTAACATTAAAACTATTTTCTTAACAACCAAATTTGGTAACTTTATCTCATGAAGGACAAAGATTAATTTCTCGAAAGCTTCTGCACTCGAATCAAGTAAACATCTTCGTTTCCTTGCCTCTTTAATGTGCGACTTAAACATCCTAGCATAAATAGGAAAATCTTTCTCGACCTCATCAAACTCCAGTGCCAGGAGTTCGTTTCTCTTCACATAATTCAAGAGCTTATTGATCGGCATATTTAAAATATCATGGACAGTCAATTCCCCTAGGTTAATCTTCGTTTCTTTCATTTTACAAATTTCCCATTTACACATCGAGATTACGCTAAAAAAATTTTCGTAATCAATAATTAGATGGTCTGGATCTAAATATTCAACATCGATGCTAATTTCTTCTGAAACTTTTCTTTTGACAATGATAGAAATCAAAAGTTCAATGAATTCTGGATACTTATCATCCCGTTGCAGACAAAAAGTTGCACGATCGACATCTGCCATTTGATTAATTATGCCTTCAAGGATTCCAGCATTATCAAGATTGAAGTCGGGCCAATTAAATTCCAGGATGTTTTCCCCCTCGTTGTTCTCAATATTGACGTCAGTCCCATTCCTTAAAAGAAATTCTGCACATGATGGACGATACCTAATCATTTTTGAAAGAGGCGTAAATAATACCTCAGATACATAATTGACATTTGCTCCTCTCTCTATCAGTATTTCCAGAATCATCTCATTCTCGGCATAGAAAATTGGTGTAGCATCGCCTGTGTCCACAGAATTTATATCAGCTCCATAGTCCAGGAGAAGTCTGACTATTTGTGGCCAATATTGATTTATATGAGAGGCATAATGGAGTGGCGTAAAACCTTGCCAGCCATGTGAATTTACAGAAGCTCCTTTTTTTAAGAGCATTTCGGTTATTTTGACAAAATCCGCAAACCTTTTCTGTGAATGAGGATTGCAACTTACACAATATGACGCTTGTTTCACGGCTAGACTTAATGCTGTATCACGCAAGTTGTTAGTACAGTTGACATCTGCACCACTGTTTAAAAGACATTCGACAATGCTGACATGTTTGAGTTCTGCTGCTGAATGCAATGGAGTAAAATTTTCATCTGAATTCGCATTGACATCGGCTCCTAATTTGATGAGTTTCTTTACTATATTAAGGTTTCCACCGATGATAGCTGAATGAAGAGGAGTCGAACCATTATTATCTTTATCATTAATGTCAGCACCCCTTCTGCAGAGAGAAGCTACTAAATGCCCATGTCTATTAGAAGCAGCAACATGTAGCATTGTTTTGCCCTCATCGAATTTCATGTTGATATCAACTTTCTTGCTATTTAGAATATTTTTAATTTTCTCTTTGTCCCCAACGTGAGCTGCTTTCCAGGATGCAGTTTCTTTCTCCGAGCGAGCGGACATTCTTGCGCCGTGTTCTCTCCGTCTGAAATACAAATATATTATTATTTTTTGTGCAGTGTATTTACCTAGTGTAGATACAGCATTTTTGTCTTATTTTAATTTTGAGTTACGGCATGTCTGTCACAACTCAAACCCCTTTTCCAAGTTCCCCTTTGAAAAATACGAGTGTTAGTAACTGATCACAGAAGACTGGTCTGTCACATCTCGAAACCCTTTTCAAAGTCTTCTTTCAGGAAGTCAGGGAAATGTCATGGAAAAAGATTTTGTCAGGGAAATTAGGGAACATAGAAATTGATATTAATGTTGTTTTGGAAACATTTCCTAATATCAATATAAATATTTTTTCAATAACAGTCTCTAAAAATAGAATTCGATTCTTAGTTTTTTATTTGTTGTTATTTATTTATTGATAATTAGGATACATGTCCTTTACTTAATTAATCCATACTGTCTGTGAAGACATCGTCAGATCAGAAGACATTTTTACGATATCGTAAAGACACCTAAATGACATGGACATAGGTCACGGACATAGATAGGACATAAGTTTTCGTAAATATGTCGTAACGATACCGTAAAGACATCGCCAAATTTAGTGCCTACTGGGAATTGTTTTACTATTTTGTTTGGCACATTATTGAAACCTTATTAGCTTTTTAAATACTTTCCTGTCAGGGGAATTCATCTAAATCTGAGGGAAATTAGTAAATTCGATTATGTCTTCCTTTAAAACAAGACAAGTGTTAGTGACTGGTCACAGAAGAGTCACATCTCAAACCCCTTTTCCAAGTCTTCCTTTAGAAAAATAAGCGTGTTAGTGACTGGTCACAGAAGTGTGATCTCTCATATCTCGAAACCCTGTTCCACGTCTTCCTTTAACAAATGAGCGTGTTAGTGATTGGTCACAGACGTGTGATATGTCACACGTCGAAACCCTTTTTACAAACTCCCTTTAAAAGATACGCGTTTCAGTGATAGTTCACAGAAGAGTTTACACTTCGAACTCCTTTTCCAAGTCTCCCTTTTAAAAATAGAAATGGTAGTGACAGTTCACAGAAGAGTGAGATGCCAAATCTCAAAACCCTTTTTCCAAATCTCTCTTTAAAAAATACGAATCTTGGGGAGTGGTCACAGAACAGTATTCTGTAAAATTTTGAAACCTTTTTTCAAGTCACCTTCTAAAAAATACGCGTATTAGTGACTGGCCACAGAAGATTTACATCTGAAACCCCTTTTCCAATTATTCCTTTAAAAAATGAGCATGTCAGTGACTGGTCACAAAAGTGTGATCTGTCAAATCTAAATGTCTTAACGATGTCGTAAAGACGTAGCCAAATTGTGTGCCCCCTGGGAAGACACTCAGTGGGCACAAAATTTGGCGACGTCTCCACGACATCGTTACGACATTTTTGGGACATCCTATGTCCGTGTCGTTTCGGTGTCTTTACGATATCGTAAAGACATCTTCAGATCATAAGACACTTTTACGATATCGTAAAGACACCTTAACGACATGCACATAGGAGATCGTAAAGTTGTCGTAAACATGTCGTCAAGATGTCGTAAATACGTCGCCAAATGTTGTGCCTAATGGGGTACTTATAATGTGTATTTTTTTTTGCAGCTGCTTCTTCCTGAAGATTATATTTTTGTTACAAATTATATTATTTGTTTAAAAATTCGTAAATTTATCTGTTTGGTTTAAAAATTTCACTATTTAGTAGACAATTTACTTTTTTAAGTTAAGTTAATATTTTGGTGATAAAAAGATCAACTGAAATCTTTTTTGACTGAAAATTCAACCATACCTTTTGAAAAATTTGTCTTTAATATAAAAATTAATTTATTTTAGTATAAATTTCAACTTTCTTGTCTAAACATGCAACCGTATGTTTAAAAGTTCAACCGTTTTGTTAAAATAATCGTCATTTTCATAGAAAATACAACTGTTTTATTAGAAATTCGATTCTTTCGTAGAGAATGTACTTTTTTCAAAAATCATATTTTGATATTGAAAAGTCAACTGAAATCTTTTTTTATTGATAATTTAACTTTTTTTAAAACTTGTCTTTTAGATTTTAAAAACTCATCTATTTTAGTCAAAATTGCATCTTTTTTCGATAAAAATGCAACTGTTTGCTTGAAAATGTAACAATTTTTTTAATAGTTTTTAAACGTCGTACTCTTTGTTTAAAATTCATATCTTGGTACTGAAAAGTCAATTAATATCTTTTGTAAATGAAAATAAAATAAATAAATTTTTTTTAAATTTATCTTTTTGATTTGAGAATTCATCTTTTTTAGTAAAATTTGATCTTTTTTGAATAGAAATAATTCTAAAAGTATAAAATATCAAAGGAATAGACAGTAGAAAGTTATGAATTAATTCGTTTATCTACAGTAGCGTTGCGGAAAAATTTTCCTCAAAAAAACTTTAGTTTTGAACCAAAAGATATGAATTTTTAACGAAAAATAAATAAAACAAAAAAAGTGTAACACAAAAATATGAATTTTCTATTAAAATAATTGATTGTTCCACTAAAAAAGATAAATTATCCAGCAAAAATAGAATAGTTATTTGCGCTCAAAAAATTTAATTTAATCATAACGAAAAAGAATGTTCAACAGTATTGTAAAATTTTCAACAAAAAAATGAATTTTTTACTAAAATGATGAGCCTTTAACCACGAAAATGTATAAGTCACCAAAAAAAAAAATTGAATTTTAACACAAAAATTTACTTTTCAACGAAAAACATTAATTTTCTACTCAAAAAGATTAATTTCTAACAAAATACATAAATTTTCATAAAGATATTTCAAATTGAGGAATTTTAAACTTATTTGTCAAATTTTTAACACAAGAAATGAACTTTCAATTGACAAAAAAATGTAATTTGTATTATAAACTGAAAAAATGGTTGGAAAATTATTAATTTCGAGCAAATTTGAGTAAGTTTAAGACACATTTAGAAGGTTTGAAAAAATTCCAAAAAAAATTTAAAACTTGAAAAGGTTTTCAAGCATTTAATATAAAACGCAGATTTTTGAAGATTTTTAGCAGAACATTTAGAAGCTTTCTAAGAATTAAAAAAGTTTCAAAAGAAAATTTTGTGGACAAATTCCTAGAAAAACTAAAAATGCATTTTTTTTAAAGAAAATCAATTTTATAAATGATGAGTGGGTCACGTAACCAGATTCTTACCTTACCCTCAAATTTTTTTATTTTTCAAATTATTTTCACACGAAGTGCCATATCGAGTTGAAAATTTGGGATAATAAATAAAAAGCACTAAGAAAGGTGGTTCTGGTTCTAAATTCTAATAATTATGAAAATAGCAACCAAAATTATTTACAACAAAAAAGTTTTTTCGTAATTATACAAATGTAGGACCAGACCCACCATTCTTAGTGCTTATTATTTAGTATTCCAAATTTTCAAGTCAATGTGGCGTTTCGTGTGATAATAAGTTGGGAAATAAAAAAAGTGGTGGTAAGGTAGGAATTTGGTCACGTGACCCACTCATCACATGGCCTTAAAGAGAATCTTAAAAAATTTCAGAACAAATTTAGATGCAATAATTAATGTTTCTGGCTTAAAATTATATAATTTAAAAAATTTATAAATTTTTTGATTGATTCTTCAGCTGAACATTTCGGTTGAGATTTTTTCATCAATAATTGATAAATCTTCCTTAGAGAAAAATTCAACTCATTTTTTGAAAATTCTTTTTTTTTGGCCGGTAAATTATTCCGCTTTGGTTAAGGCTAAAGTTTAGTCTTTGTTTTTCAACTGCTCAAGTGAAATAACATATCGTTGGAATCGTTATAATTCGCAGATTTTAATAATTATATGTATTAATTACCAAGTACTCAATTAAAAAAAAGTTATATTCCGCATTTTAGTTCTCATTAGGCACAAAGGACTTCCGCTGACCAGGCTCGGCGGCAGCAATTCGGCTGAGTGAGAGGAGCCTTACAGTGGGGGAACCTTTCACAGGTAGCTGGGGCCGAATTGTCATCTTCCCTTGTTCAAAATCGTACTAATTTAAAGTAAATGAGTTTTAAAAGTTTTTGGCATGTCAGGTAGAAATTAGAAACCCTTCATTCGTTACCAGTTCAGAGTGCTAAATTAAAAGTTTGAGTCGTACAATTTTCGTTTTTCCAATTGAAAAATTTTAGTTACGTAAGTGAGAGTATATAATTTTATTGTATAAAAATTAAACATCTAATTATTCAATAGGTTGAAAAAAGCAATAATTTATTTTCTAATTCAAAAAGTGTTCACTGTGCAACAAATAGTCAATTTCAATTGTTTAATTTATGAAAGTTTCAAATTAAATTTCTTGGAGTTCAACAGCATTTAATTTACCATTGTTTCATTGAAAAGTGTCTAAAGATTTCATTTTGTACCTAGAATTATTGAGAGTTTGGATAAAAAATTTCGGAATTAAATATTTTTTAAGCTTCCATTTAAAAAATATAAAATCAAAATGATTTCCATTGGTAATTCTCGTAAATAATTAAATTCAATTTGAACATTATATATGGATTCTGTATGTTGCAAACATATTTTATTCATTGTTTATAACATCCAGAGTCCAAGTTTCTTTTTTCGATCGATGCTTAATGAGTCTTATAAAATTTAAATAATATAACTTGATAAACATGTAATTACATTTGTCTTTAACAAAAAATTGGTAATCAAGAAGTATAATTTTTTTTAGTTTATTTATCCCAATTTTTCTATAATATCAAAAAATATACTCAAAACTTATTTTTGGTTTATTATTTAAAACACTTGAATTTAGGAACAAATGAAAAGAAATACACAAAATGGTGTGTTGCGGCATAAAATTGCTTACTTTCCTAATTGAACTAATCTAGATTTATAATGATTTAAGTACTCAATGTCGAAATTTCGATGACAAGGTAAAAACGCGGTTAATTTGAAACAAATTATCGTTACTTTTTTTTAAACTCTAATTTTAACAATGATATGTTGAGTTGTTGTATCCTAGTGGACACAAAGTTTGGCGACGTCTTTACGACATCGTTACGACATATTTACGACAACTTTGCGACATCCTATGTCCATGTCGTTAAGGTGTCTTTACGATATCGTAAATAAGTCGTATGATCTGATGATGTCTTTACGATATCGCAAAGACATCGAAACGATATGGACATACGATATCGTAAAGATTTCGTAACGATGTCGTAACGATGTCGTAAAGACGTCGCCAAATTTTGTACCCAATGGGATGTTATGTTTGTTATCAATTCAATTGGAATGAAAAAAAAAATAATTGAGCAGTAAACTTACCCTTATATAATTGTAGAAAAATGTTCACTTCTCTTACTTTTCTTTATCGCCACTCAGACAATTTTCTCGCACCTGCAATTCCTCAAACTGTCTTCCAAAAGTGTTCCAGCAGTACTGAGCCAGTGTCCCCAATTTTGGGAACTTTTTAAACTGTGCTTGCGTCGCGCCGACGAGGCACCGACAACCAGATTGGTCACTGTTTGCGCGCTGATTTTGAATTATATAAATATTAAGATTTAATATTTATAATAAATAATTCAATTATAATGAAAGAGAGGTTATGAATTCTGAGTTCAGAGAAATAAATCATTCCCAATGATTAATCTCGTCTCTGTCGAGTCTTAAAATTAAAATTTTGTTTATATCCGACAATGTCACTTACAATAAAATTACTAAAATTACCACAAATTAATTAAGAACAATTAATTACTGCACTCAGAAATGTTATACCATACATTTTTTAATAATTTAAAGAAGACCTGGATTACAAGACAGTGACCCAATTTTCGCTAAATGTATAAATAAAATTTTTTGTTTGTTGTCTAGATTCTAGAAATTTAAACAAGTTTTCTGTTATGTGTACTGTGACTAATTAATTATTGTATACATATTTTTTGCTTAAAACTAAACCTTTTTATTAACATTTTTAAACATTTAAAATGCTAAATTAAAGAAAAAATCTTTTTTTCCTAACATCGGAATTAATCATGTTTTTTGCATGGAAATCGCATTATTTTTTATCGGTTTCTTCAAAATTTTAATTTAGGATTAAGAAATTACTTTTGATGCGTTTTCCAATTATTATAACTCATAAATATTCGGTTTATGGGCTTGTTCGTTGACCTGAATGTGGGCACAAGCCGAAGGCTTGGAATTTAATTTTTTTTCGATTTTGAAGAACTTTAAACTGGAAATTAAAAACTTCCCAAGTTTGTTCTATTTTTAACGTTTTCAAAGTGAGATTTGATTGCAATTTTTTACGTATCAATTTGCAATAATCAGTTTTGAAATATTTTCTATAAATGTGAAATAATTTAACTATGAATGTTTTAAATTTTTTATTCATGCATTTGAAACTTGAGAATGTATAATATAGCATGAAAAACTTATTTTTTTCCAGGAATTTTAGTCAAATTTATTCCTTCTTTTATAGGTTTTAAAAATACTTTAAAAGCTTTCAAATTTTGATTTCAACATCTTGAGAAACCTACGCTTTGCTAAACATTTTATGAGAAATTTTACATTTTTAATTATTTCTGAAATTCTTTTCAAATTTCTAAGCAGCTTTTTATACCATTCGAATTTTCCCTAAAACTTGCAATAAATCCTGCAAAATTAATTTTAAAAATGCCTTAAAACCTTCCAGATTATATTTTTACAATTTTTTAAATCTTTTAAAACATATTTAAATATACTCTTAAAATTAATTGAAAAAAAACAAAGAATAATTTTCGAATTTGAAACTAAATATCGGTAAACTGCAAAATAAAAAAATTTAACTTTCATAAATTGCACAGTTTTATGGTTAAAAAAAATCCACGCTATAATTTTCAATGTTCTAAATTAAATAACGAATCAACTCATTTGAAATTTTTCAAAATTATATCATTTTAAGCAATTTTTAGTGAAAAGCATTACAACATGAAAGATTACAATATTTTTAATTGGCACATTTCAAATTATAAATCAAATTCTATTCATGTTTAGTTGTTGCAAATAAATAATTGTTCAGTTGTTATTTATACTTCAAAATTTGTTTTGAAATATTTTTAAATATTCTTTCAAATTTATTTAAAAAAAAAAGAAAAGTCATTTGAAGTTTTCGCAGAAATCTTAAGCATATTTTTTCTAATCTTAAAGGCTTAAAAAATCATTGGAAAAAATCAAATTCTTACTCGAAAATCTTCAAAACTATACACTCTTTATCAAATTTGTTGAAATCATTCCAAATTTTAAATTATTTTTCAATCTCTTCAATACTTCAAAATATATTTTAAGTTTAATCGAATTTTTTCTAAAGTTATAATTGTTTAACTTTTATTCACGCTCAAAATTTGTTCTTGTTTTCAAGTCTTTTTAAGTATTCTATTAATAAAATTTTCAAATAAAAAATCCTCCAAAAATTTTCCCAGAAATCTTAGGAAAATGTTGTCGTGGTCTTTAAACTTTAAAAATCTTTAAATCTTTTCAAGTATTACATTATTTTTGAAATTATTCAAAAAATTCTGAATATATTTTAAAATGATTCGAATTTTACATAAACCTGCCAAATTAAAAAAGATGCTGGAAAATCTTGCAATTATTTTTTTTTACAATTTTGGAAATCTTTTTAAATCTTTTAAAATGTAATTTTGAGGGTTATAATAATTATGGCAGGGTTTATACGAAATAGTCATATTATTAACCAAATAGTTGAATATAAATATTTATATGAAGTTTCCACCAACAAGAATAATCTTCTACCAAAATATCAAAACTTATAAATACACGAATTTTAAACAAAAATCATCAACCAAAATTTGGGTTCTTAAGAAAGCAGTTCAACTTTAAAATCTAGTTGCTCCACTTTTAACAAAAAAGATGAATTAAAAAAAATATTAATTTTATAAGAAAAAACGAACTTTGAACACATTTGAAGAATTATCTACTAAGACGTTGATTTGTAAAAAAGAAAGAAATTTTTATTAAAAAAAAATTAGTTTAATTTTGAAACTCAGTTGAATATTAAACTATGAAAGAAGAATTTTTTAACAAAAATATTATCTTGCCACCAAGAAAGACGAATTTTCAATAAAACTCAAGAATTCCTATCCACATTTGAATTTTTGACTAAAAACATAAATTTTGGAATAAAAATTAATTTTCTATCAAAAACATTCAACATCGTCAGATCATACGATGTCTTTATGACATCGTAAGGACACCTTTAAGACATGGGCATCGAATGTCGTAAAGATGTCGTAACGATGTCGCAAAGACGTCTCCAAGTTTTGTGCCAACTGGGCTATTAAATGTCATCATTTTCCATATCTTGAATAAAACTTTCAAATTAAATCCTTTTCGCAATTTATTTTATAATAAATAAATAATTTTAAAACCCTCTTCGTATGCCAAGGGTGGCAATATGGCCGCCATGAGCTACTTGCGTTATCTGAAAATGTAACTATTCCATCTTTATTGTAAATTTAGCTTTTTTTTTGTTTAAAATTAAACTATTTGGTTAAAAAATTTCTTTTTGTGGTTCGATTTCATACTTTTTATTCAGTTAATAATAAATCCTTACATGCGTTTTAATGAACTTGTGTCTTCCTGCTTCCCTCTTATTTGTTCAACTTCTTTTAATTTTATGTTCAAAAAAATATCTTTTTATTTTGTAGAAAATAATTTCTTTAACTCTTCTTCGTATTTATTTAAATTCAAAATTAACTCTTTTTGATGGATAAAAATAATAATTCTATATTTACTTTAGTAGATTTCAAACTGCTTTCATAGTGCACGCATGCATGCTTTGGTCAGTTCGGAATTCCGAATCAATACAATAATTAGTTTAGAATGCACTTTTTATTTATTCTCGTTTGAGTTACATTTGTAAGAGTTCGTTGGCATATTGAGTTTTTAAAATATTTTATATTCAAAAATTATAATAATTATTGACCCAGGACATTTACAATATAAATAACCTTATTTATTTCGGCAACTCTTTTACAGTATAATTTCTAATATAATGTTTCGCATGTAAAATAATGTAAATTCTGTTGTTTGTTCTAACAGCTTGTAGAATTTAATCACCCATTTCAGTCTTCAAATATTCTTCAGTCTTAAGAATTTCCCTAAGTATAAATATCATTTTTAAATCTATAACAATAATATCACTTTCATTCAAGAACACGGTAGCTTGATTAGCGTACACCGCAGAGAGGATTTCTGTTTTGGCAGCTTGAATAGCGTTCGCCAGGAATCGAGGTTTAAAGTTGGCAGGCCAGGCAGCGTACACCAAGATGTGTTTGCAAGAAATAGCTGATATAGCGTGCATTTCTCGTTTAGGAAGGGAAAACTGATCTTATGTCTGGATGGCGAACTAAGATTCAGTTGGAGGAACCAATAAATACAAGTCTGGAGCCGAGTTGGCGTGCCCAGAAAAATAATCAAATACACTTTAAAATAAGAATGCAGTTCAAAATACAAAATAAAAATGCAATTAAAAAGCACAATCTGGAGCTTAGATAGCGTACCCAGTTTAATAATGTGATTAGGTTTTTTAGAGCCGAGGTGGCGTACCAAAAAAACAAAATCAGTACAATTTTGTCAGAGCCTAGATGGCATGCCCGAAAAACAAAATTAAAATGGTTCCTAGAGCCGAGATGGCGTACCCAGGTTTTAATATTTATGGCGGTTAGAGCAGCGTGCATCGTATTTGTAATTTGAAGAAAATGATACCTTGGTTTGCTTGACTAGGTGTGAGACTCCCTCCTTGTAGAGTTGTCGCATTGACGAGAAGTCACTTGGCAAGATACCACTTAAACGGTTGATGGGCCGTTCACCCGAAGGTATCGATCTAATGCCAGTCTGCCTTCTTAAATATGTTTCAATTGTGCTTACTTACGAGAAAAGCATTTTGACGCTTTCTAGTGGTAGACGCTTGTACTAGTCAGCCCTTGCCTACCTCACATTACTCATGTCCAAATTACATTTATATATATAGTTAATTAATTTGTCCTTGCTACGCATCGACAGTCTGCCTGTAATCGGTGTCCTGTAGATTGCAACCGTTACATCTGCCCCCTTTTCAAAAATAATCCTGCTTACGGGGTTTCTCGAAACTTTAGCGGTTGTTGTTGAGATCGGGGGTGATGTTCTCCAACTCTTGCCTCTCCTTTTTAGATATGTGGAATTCAATATCTTCTTGTTCGTTACTCTCGTTGTCAATGGTTTTTTGTTCCACTATCTTTTCCTTCAGGGTTGCTTTTTCCATAATTGGGGCCTTTACGATGCCTGGCTGAAGTGCTCTAATGAGAAGCTTGGAGCGTTTGATAATTTTGTGCTTCCGAGAAATGTTGGGGTCCAGTTTCATGCCCTTAAGTTGTTCTAGAGCAATACTGATGGGGTTGCTTTGGGTTGTTTTTTGTATCCATGTTTCTGGAGATCTTATAATGTGACGCACTTCATCAATAATCTGAGGAAATCCTGTGCTATCTCTTGGGTCCGTACCCTGTTCAGCTGTTTCCACTTTTTTTCATGGGGCTAGATTCTGTCTGAACTTTGCTGACACTCATCCACTTCCGCTTGGGGTGTTTCCTTTTTTTACTGGGTGAGTATGGCTCAGCAACAACTATTTCTTGTTTGTTGGTTTTCCACCTACTTATTGCCCCACCCTCGTATATGGCTTGTACCTGAACGTCATTTTTGTTCAGCTGGTGGTATGTTTTCGTTTCGGTTGAGGCGTCCATTAAAAAAAAATTTTTTTTGACAAAAATAAACAACAAATCTTGTATATTCTTTGGTGCATGAACACAGAGTGGACGAAAACAACATGGAAGAAATTCTTAATCCTAATATTTTCGAATATCATTTGCATGAAACATGCCTCTCTTTTTATCATTTGATAGGTCCTTAACCACATACGCTCCATTTCGAACTAGCTGAGAAATGAGATATGGTCCCTTAAGAACAGCCATAAACTTCGCAGTTCGCTTAAGAAATTTATCGGAAAGATTATATGCTTTTATCAAAACTTTATCTCCTTCTTGGTACGGATTCATAGTTTTGGATAAGTTGTATTTTTCAGCCCTTTTAAAGCCCCTTTTCTTTATGGCTTCCCTAACGTACATTAATTTTTGTTTATGGGTTATTTCTTGCTGCCCTTCTTGTTTAGGGATCCATGTTCTCCAAAACTGAGTTGGCTTCATTTATGTCATTATTTCTAATGCCGTCAGTCCAGTGGTTTCGTGATGGATTTCATTGATGATATTCTCGATAGTTTGTAATTTATCATATCAAGCTGAGTGTTTATGCTCGAAGAGTAAAATACGGAAATACTTTGACAATTCTCTATTAAACCTCTCGACCATGTTAGCTTGTGGATGCCTTACAGAAGTGAAAGTTTGCTCTATTTTTTCTTTTTGAAGACGATCTCTCCATGTTTTGGAAGTAAATTGTGTCCCATGGTCAGAGACAATTCGTTGAGGTTTACCATCTTGGAGAATGAAATTTGTCAAATATTTTAATGATTGCAGCCTGTGTCGTTTGTATCTTAATGGCATACAATTTTATACATTTGCTGAATCCGTCTAGTACCGCAAATACATATCGAAATCCAAATTTGGATGCTGGTAGTGGCCCATAGAAGTCAATGAATATCACTTCCAGTGGTGCCGAGATGACGATTGGCCGTTGTGGGGCATAACTTCCTTGGGTATTTATTTTATTTCTTTGGCAAATATCACAACTTCGTATGATTCTTTTGGCAAGCTTATATAGGTTAGGGTCGTAGAAATCTTCATTGATCATGAGCTGACACTTCTTGGCTCCGATGTGACCATAGATGGCATGGCATTCCTGTATTATTTTCAATCATAATTGTAAATTTTTCTACTAGCAAGAGTCAAAAATCCTAATTCATTACAGAATAATTCTTATAAAATATTGATAGCAGGGTCTTCATTTTCATAGAATACAAAAATCAAAACCTCGGGGTTACCTTTCACTTATAAACATTCAATCACGCTTTTGCTAGAATAGCTAAGTATACCCATTACTTAACATCGATACTATTTTTAAACTAACAAGGTCTGGTAACTTTAACTGTTGCAGCTCAAACATCAATTTATCGAAAGCTTCTGCACTCGCATCAATTAGAGATCTTCGTTTCCTGGCGTCTTTAATGCGAGACTATAAAATCCTAGCATAAAATGGAAAATCATTCTGGATATCATCAGACTCCAGTGTCAATATTTCTTTTCTCTCCACATTATCAAATAGCTTATTGGTAGGCATATCCAAAATATCAAAGACACTCATTTCCCCAACGCTAATCTTGGTATTTTTCATTCTATTAATTTCCATTTCACACATTGGGATTGTCAAGCAAAGATAATGGTATCTGCTGTTTCGATTATCCGGCTCTAAATTTTCTAAATTAATGCTAATTCCTTTCTTAACTTTTCTCTTGGCAACGATCGCACTCAAAAGTTTAATGAATTCTAGATATTCTTTGTACTTTCCCAGACGATGAATTTCAAGATTCAAATCTACTGTTTCATTAATTATGCTTTCCAGGATTTTATCATTCTTATCACCGTTCCAGGTCCAGGCACAATTCATTTCGAGTATCGTTTTCCCTTCATAATTCTGAATATGAACGTCAGCCCCAAACTTTAAAAGAACTTTTACACATGGTTGGTGATACTTAACCATATAAGAAAGAGGTGTAAAGTATTTCTTTGAATTTCTAGATATATAATTGACATCTGTTCCTTTCTCTATCAACATTTCCAGAATCATCTAATTCCGTGTGTGGCAAATGGGTGTGGCGTGTTTCCAATCGACAGCATTCACATCAGCTCCATAATCAAGAAGAAGTCTATTTCTGGCCGAAAGTGATTATGTCCCTTTACATAAGCTCCCTTTTCCAATAGAATTTCAGTTATTATAAAATTCCCAAACTTTTCCCGTGAAACGTGATTATTAGTATTTTTATATGGTATTGTTTGTTTCACATCGATATTTACAAGAGGAAGGCCTTCTCTGCGACATTGAATTTTTGATCAGACTTGAATCAATAGATAGCATGTGAAAAATTATTAGATACACCTCCCGGTTTTTTCTAAGTCTACCGAGTCACGCGCGGCCGCTTTCAGATGGCGCCGCCGGTGCAGCAGTAAAGGGCCTGCCTGGCGACCAGACTCCTGCTGGCTTAAATCTTTTTGTCGACATTTTTATTTTTCATCGCATTGTAAATATGTCAAATCATAATTTTGAATGCACCCCCGGTGATTAAAATGATTTTTTTATAGTAAAATTATTAGGAGATAAATATTATCGTTTGGGTTTATAAAATGCGCTCGTTGTCTGAAAACATGGTTTGAAATATTTTTATGAAGATTGTCATCCAAAAATATGTTATAAACAATAAATTACGATTATATAAAGAAATGAATCGAGAAATGTCTGCCGGGAAAGCACTAAAAATTCTTATTTTACCTATTTGCAATGCGAAAAAAAATGCCGCAGAAAAATTTGGTCGTAAATAACATTACAAATATTGAAATCGTCTCAGTTTCATAAAGTAACATCAGTTCAAAATATTGCAATACTATATAATGAAAAAAAATGTATAAAGAAATTATTTGTTGAAAGAAAGTTTTTTACGATTTTCCATAATTTTACGTTTTCTAAAGTTATATTGCAAGATATTTTGACAAAAACAATATAATGATGAAGAAATTTCTTCTTGAGATTATTATTGTTGATAATATAAAGAAAGTTAATATTTTTAAATGCATCAATCAGCCATGTTTCGAATGAAAAATGGTTTTTTTGTTTTTATTTCATATTTTTATAACGAAATTTATGATAATTTAAAAAAAAAATGCATGATATGTTTAAAATGTTTCTAAACAAATTTAATAAACAAATGCATAGATAAGGCATTTGCGGAAAAAAATCGTTTTTTCGATGACAACTTTTTAAATTAAGAACCTCATGATAAATTCAGAATAAATTCATAATTCATTGATTAATTTCATGAACTTTTTAAACAATTTTCATAAACAAATCCATTATTGGGGCATCTGTCGACGGAATTTTTTTTCAATGTCGGTCTTTTTAATGGAGAAATTCATAATAATTTCAGAAAAATTCATAATTAGTTAATACATTTATTTGAAACAAATTTAATAAACAAATTCATTATCCTGAAGCTGCAGCCTTATTGAAAAGAATATACAAATTTCCAAACAATACATATTATTATTAAATTTGATAAAAACAGCATAGAATTAATTAACTAAGTATGAGTGTTAACGCAATTTTCATCAAGTTCCATATTAAAAAGACTGAAATAAAGAAAATGTCCCTCGATAGATGACCGAATAATGAATTTTTTTCATTCATTAGTTTAAAAATTAACATAAAATTTATTAACTGATCATGAATGTTGCTGAATTTACTTTGAAGATCCGAATTTTTGTTGCGACAAATGCCTTATCCGTGCTTTTTTCATTGAATATGTTTAAAAAATCATAAAATTTATGAACTAGTTATGCATCTTGCTAAAATTGTTATGAAGTTTTCAACTGAAAAATGACCAATTAATGCATTAGTTCGTTAAATTTATTTATAATATTAACAATAATGATCACAAGAAGAAATTTCTTCATTACATTGTTTTTATTAAAATTTCTTTGCAATATAACTGAACAAAACGTAAAATTATGTGAATTAAAAAAAACATGCTTTCAACAAATAATTTGTTATAATAATGTTCATAATGTTACTTTATGAAACTTAGGCGATTTCAACAATTTTCATGTTATTGTTGAGCACTGGGAACGTCAAATAGAAAAAATGGCCGCGACGACCGTGATTATCAAACGCTAATAATTCTTAAACAAGAACCCACTCACAAAGAAGCCGAGACACGTGTCTAATTATTTAGACTATATCGATTGAAGAAACTCTGATTAAAATTCAATTGTCGCAGAGGAGGCCTTCCCCTTGTAAGCATTGTGTCAACAGATCCTAATTAATGTCTCTAAATTAATGAGTTTTCTTACTATATTTTTGTTGCCACTTTTTATCTAGAATGTCTTTGATTTTCTCTCTGTCTCCATTTTCAGCTGCTGCCCAGAAAGCGATTTCTTCTTCCCAGCGGGTAAACATTTTTGCGCTTTAGTCTCGCTGCCTGCAATACGAATGTTAAATTATTATTTTATAACGCATATCATAGTCGTAACCATTTCAAAACAAAATATTTGACCTTCAAAAATGATTCAAAAATAACCCAGTGGGTACAACATTTAGCGACGTCTTAACGACATCGTTACGACATCCTATATCTGTGCCGTTATGTCTTTATGATATTTTAAAGACATCGTTAGATCATAAGACGCTTTTACGATATCGTAAAGACACCCAAACGACATGGACATAGGATATCCTAAAGTTGTCGTAATGATGCCGTAACGATGTCGAAAAAACGTCGCCATATGTTGTGTCCACTAGGAAATTCGAAATTTCATATAAAGGCACTTCTTAGAGTTGAACAAGAACCGAATTTTGGAGAACGGCACAAAGAACCAAACTTTAGAGAATGGCAGCAAAGATTTTAGCTTAATACCTAGTGGGCACAAAACTTGGCGACGTCTTTACGACATCGTTACGGCATCTTTACGACATCTTTACCACATCCTATGTCCATGTCGTTTCGGTGTCCTTGCGATATCGTGAAGATATCGTCAGATCATACGACTTATTTACGATATCGTAGAGACACCTTTACGACATGGACATAGGAAGTCATAAAGTTGTCGTAAAGACGTCGTAACGATGTCGTAAAGACGTTTCCAAACCTTGTACCCACTGGGTATCTTTGTTTATAAAAAATGATACCCTTGGTACATACAGAACAGGTATTCTATGGAAGATTCGATATATACATAAACTTAGAAAATCAAACTTTGTAAGGATATATCCAAGAAAAAAAATTTTTGTAGATATATAAAAGAATGATTTGAAAAACTAAAAAATTAGAAAAATTCATATGAAATTTCTAATTGATAAACTATTATAAAGGTACTCAATTTAAGATAGCAAAATTATGTACACATTTTTGCAGAATATATCTTTCTCAGAATTCCTTTTTGTATAGGCATCGAGGGTGTCATTTTTTATTATTCAGTTTTTGTATGATCATATGATAAACTTATCTTGATAGGTATTCGTTTGCCATTTCAAATAAATTATTTATAAATTTAAAAATTGTATTAAATCCTATTGGCAACCGTTTTTTCTAATACAAGGACGAAATTTAAAAAAATGAGAATGATTGCGAAAGATGAAAAATTATACAAAACTCATATAAAATTTCTAATTTATAAAATTTTACAAAGATACTCAATGGCACATAGAAAAATTATAAAAATATTTTATAAATTGTATTTTTCTCAGAATACCTTTTTTGTGTACGAGAGTTTTATTTTTTTTTATAAACCAGTTTACATATATTTAAACTTATGACAATTTTGATTTTGATAAATATCCGGTTGACATTTTATTCAAGTTATTTATAAATTTAAAAGTTATATAACCACAAAAATTAAATTTTCAAGTAAAAGCGATCATTTTAAAGTTAACAATTAAACAGTTAAATTTTCAGTTAAAAAAATTAATTTCTAAAGAACAAACAGAACATTTAAAAAAAATAGTTATCCATAACTTTAAGATCAATTAAAAAAATTGTTTTAACTTTCAACCAAGTAGTTGAATTTTCTGCGAAAAAGATGAATTTTCAATGAAAAATTTAATAGTTAACTTTTAAAATAAAAAAATACCAATTTTCAGCAAAGCAGTAAAAGCTTTAACCGAATACTATTTTTTTGAAGTTTTAACTACTTTATTGACAATCGATATTTTTTGTTTCAAAAGTCAACTACTAAATTTTTCGTTGCGAATTAATCTTTTTGTTCAGAAATAACATGTAAAATAAAATCACTAACTTTTTTCCACTTATAATGTACAAAACATTTTTTCCATGAAGCATTTTTCAAACCAAATAACCGCTAATTTGAATTTATACTTTTCGACATAAAATTTAGAATCAGAAAGACTAGAAACCCCCTTCTGCGACCCAGTGGGCACAAAATATGGCGACGTCTTAACGACATCGTTACGACATCTTTGCGACATATTAACGACATCCTATGTTCAAATCGTTTCGGTTTCTTTGCGATATCGTAAAGACATCTTCAGATCATACGACTTATTAACGATATCATAAAGGCACCTTAACGACATGGACATAGGATGTCGTAAAGTTGTCGTAAAGATATCGTAACGATGTCGTAACGACGTCGCTAAACTTTGTGCCCACTGGGGACGTTTTATATAAATGGGAAATTGTTTTTCGTTAAAAGCCACCATTCGATATATTTTTATCACTTTTTTCTATTCAATTTAATTCCAATTGACTATACGCTCTATGAAAATTTTGAGGTTATGTTTACGCTTCGATAGTTTCGATCGCTTCAATATTACATTTTGTCAGCGAAATTATTCTTGAAACTCTAAAACTGATTTTAAGTAAAGGAAAAACTCACCAATTAATCGATTTCTTATTCACTAGCTCAATCAAATTCCACAATAATTCAGGTTGTTCGAGGTAACGAAATTTGTGGAGCACTCATAATTTATCATTAAGATTCGACAAATCGGGATTAAGGTTTTAAAATGAACGCACATTAAAAAATACGATAATTGGCAAAAGTCGCATCTGAACGCTGCTGCCACCTGTCTTGGCGGGAATGTTAAACCTGAATAAAACTGAAATTTGTGAATTTCTTTTTCTGCTGAACTAAATTCGATCCAATATTTTTCAAACCTTTTCCTCGCATCAGAAGATATTTTCAAAACACAAAATATATCATTTTTAGTCAAAACTAAATTATTGGGAATTTTGTATTTCTTCTTTCGCTTGAAATATCAATTGTAATTTTCATATTCAATCTTTATCATTGGCTTCGTATTACTTAACTTTTTAAATAATAAGTTGGTGTTTTATTTTTAAGGAAACTTTTACGAATGAAATTGTAGAGAATCTTCTTAGAAATAAAATAGCCGTTAATGATAAAGATTGATTAAAAATTAAAATTGTTATCTGAAGTAAAAGAAAAACAAAGAAGTCCAAATAACTCTTTTCAAATAAAATATTATATATTCAAAGAAATTTTTATTTGTCACCAATGTCAACAATGCCGTGAAGACGTCGCCAAATTTTGTGCCCACTGGGTTCTCTTGTCTTAGTAAAATTTCAGACACATTTCCAAGATTGAACAAACATTTCAAATATTTCACAGCGATTTCATATAGATTTTAATGATTTGACAAAGACTTTTATTATTTAACAAAGGTATCAGGTAAATTTGAAAGATTATACAATGCCTTCTCTTATTTCACAAAGGTTGCACAAAGATTACTGAATATTTTAAATATATTTTCAACATTTCGCATAGATTTTGAAATAATTAATAAAGATTTCAACAATTTTCCAAAGATTTCAAAGATTTCACAAAAGTTTCAAATATTTCGCTAAGATTTCAAATCTATATTAAAAATTCACAAAAGTCCTAGATCCATCTAGTCTGAAAAGACTTCAGAATTTCTGTTATTATTCGATGATAATACAGCTTTTTTAAAAATTTGTCTTGTAACACATGGCAAAATAATGTCTGTATTTGTGAAAAAGGATTCTTCTTTCGATCTTTCTAGTAGCTTAAGGGAAAAGCATTTGACGGGCAATCGAAAAAGAATACCTTTATTCAGAATAAACAGTTTTAAAAAAGTTTAATTCTCAGCTCCATCTAGTCTGAAAAGGCGCTAAGAATTTCTTTTATTCTCTGATGATAATACAGATTCCTTGAAAATTTCGACTTGTAACACGAGGAAAAATAATGGTTGTATTTCTAAAAAAGGATTCTTCTTTCGATCTCTCAGTAGCTTAAGGAAAAATCACCCGACCGGCAATCGAAGAAGAATATCTTCTTTAAACAAAAATTTATATTAAAAAAGTTTAAATTCATAGCTCCATCTAGTCTGAAAACATTTTTTGAATTTTTGTGATTTTCTAATGATAATAGACATTTCTTGACAAATTTGACTTGTAAAACCTGATAAAATAATGTTTTTATTTCTGAAAAGGATTCTTTTTTCCATCTCTCTAGTAGCTTAAGGGAAAATCACCCGACCGGCATTCGATGGAAAATATTTTTTTACACGAAAAATTTAATTTTAAACAGTTTTAATTTATAGATCCATCAAGTCTAAAAATTCTTTGATAATTTCTGTTACTCTCTAATAATAACACAGGCCGACAAAATTTGACAAAAGTAAAAAGCCAGAAGGAAGACCAAACATTTCCGAAGGATTTTGATGCGCTGAATCCGAATCCGAACTCAGAATTGCTCCTGTACGTCAGGTTTTCAAGATATCCTAGCCTGAAAGTGCAAACAAAACTTTTTTTAGCTGTTTTTGAGGTTATGTAACTGTACAAGAAATATGTCTACCACAAAGCTAATATGGAATTTGAAAGTACTAATCTTCCCCTTTCAAACCTACTTGGATTTATTAGGATATCTTTATTTTTCACCAAAATATTGTAATTTGAATCTTTTATTTTAGCGTTTCAACCCATTAACACTGAGGTGTTCAGGTTTATACAACGCATTCTCTGTTGCTGACGGTACGATATTTTTTCTTTAAAATATTATCTCATGGGTTTTCGAGGGCGCCCTTTCACTCGAAAACCCCTGAGATAATATTTTGAAGAAAAAATATCGTACAGTTAGCAATAGAGAATGTGTTGTATAAATCTGAACACCTCAGAGTTAATGGGTTAAAACGCTAAAATAAAAAATTTCAAATTGCAATATTTCAG
>NC_046657.1:43441735-43455503 GCF_010883055.1 Belonocnema kinseyi
GGTTTAAAAGGGAAAGGTTATTACTTTCAAATTCTGTATAAGCTTTTGTGGTATACATTTTTCTTGTACAGTTACATAATCTCAAAAACAGCTAAAAAACGCGTTTTTTGCACATTTAGGTTAGGATATATTGAAAACCTGACGCACAGGAGCAATTTTGAGCTCGAATTCGGATTCAGCGCATCAAAATCCTTCGGAAATGTTAGGTCTGGTCTCTGGCTTTAAAATTTGTCGGCCTGTGTAATACAGAATCCTTGAAAAATTTGACTTGTTACACTTGTCAACAAAATGCGTGTATTTCTGCAAAAGGATTCTTCTTTCGATCTCTTTAGAGTAGCTCAATGAAAAATCGCCTGACCGGCAATTGAAAAAAAAATATCTTCTTTGGGTAAAAATTTATATTAAAACATGTTTAATTCATAGTTCCATGTAGACAAGAAAGGCGTTAAGAATTTATGTTATTCTCTAATGATAATACAGATTCCTTGAAAAATTTGACTTGTAAAATAATTTGCTCATTTCTGAAAAGGATTCTTTTTTCGATCGCTCTAGTAGCTTAAGGGAAAATCGCCCAAATTGCAATCGAAGGAGAATATCGATTTTAGAAAAAATTAATTTAAAAATATAAACCTTGGCACTATCTTCACTTTTTAAACATTCAATCATACTTGTGCTAAAATAAATAAATAGCCGTTACTTAACGACCGTCAACATCCTAGCATAAAATGGAAAATCTTTCTCGAAATTATCAGACTCTGAACTTTCTAAATCGATGCTAATTTCTTTAGTAACTTTTCTCTTGACAACGATCGCACTCAAAAGTTCAATAAATTCTGAATATTCTTTGTAATGTCTCAGACGACGAATTTCAAGATTGAAGTCTAGGGTGCGATTAATTATGCTCTCAAGGATCTCATCATACTTATAACCATTCATCGACCAGGGGCAATTCATTTCCAAAATAGTTTTTCCTTCATAGTTCTGGAGACTCACGAAAGCCTCATTCCTTAAAAGAACCTCCGCACATGATAATCTGCCAGAAAGAGGTGTAAAATATTGTTTAGCATTATAAGACATATTGTTGGTATGTGCTCCTCTCTCTATCAGCATTTCCAGAATTATCTCATTTTGTGCATAGAAAATTCATGTAATTTGATCACAATCGGCAGCATTAACATTCCCATTGGGCACAACATTTGGCGACGTCTTTACGACATCGTTACGATATATTTAAGACATCTTTACGACATTGTATGTCCATGCTGTTAAGCTGTTTTTACGATATCGTAAATACGTCGCATGATCTGACGATGTCTTTACGTTATCGCAAAGACACCGTAACGACATGGACATATGACGTCGTAAAGTTGTCGTAAAGATGTCGTAACGATGTCCTAAAGAAGTCGCCAAACTTTGTGCCCATTGGGAATGTTTGTCTTATCATTTTTTTTTCCCCTGTCATATATAATTTACTCGCAAAATCCAGTTTTTGAGTTTTGATTATTTTTTGTACGGTCAAAATTTGAATCTTCAATATTTGGAAACAATTCAAAAAGTTGTTATGATAGTCTTGAAGGACTATCAATAATTACATTTTTCTTTTCAAATACTATGAACAAATATCCAGAGAATTTTTTAATTTTGAAAAAATGTGGTCCCAGAAATTTTCAAAATTCGCTCCGTTTTAGAATTTTTATCCAAAATGGCTGACTAACGAACTTGGCACTTAGCTGAGGACACTAAAAGAGGTTACCAAATGCCAATCTAATAGATTAATTTTTCAAAATTTATCGTGCTGACAGGCAGGCATAAAGACAGGCAGAGAGACGCATTTGTAAAAATCTGTTTTTCGGATTCCGGGGTCTCAAAACGCTGACATTTGACTTTTTTAATTTTGTTTTGTTTGTCCTAGAAAAAAGTCTGATCTTTTCCTTTTAGACGAATGACGCGCGCTAATGCTCCAAACGATTATTTTCAGAAAGTAAAAATTAAATTTGAATTTTAAATCTCAAGGGTGTTGAACGAAAAAAATCCAATAACTTTTTTTTAGGAATGAATACTAAAGTTATTAAAAATGTGTGTTTTATTTTGGTTTTTTACTAGTTGCTGAAAAAAACTTTTTTACCAAAATCTTTTTTACCCGTCGGCTTCTTCGTTGCTGATCATAATTTGGATTTCGACCAATAAAAGATTTAAATTTAAAATCAAAAGCGTCGAAAGTAACCAACAAAGATAAATTCTCTATGAGAAATGCAATAGTAAATATTGCAATCAGAAGCGGGGAAACCTTTTTTTCGAGAGAGGGCAGCGGCAGGCTTATGATATTGAATGGTACACTCTGTACATAGCATAATAAATCTAATGTAAATATACAAATTAAATACAAATAATAATTAATAAATAAATAATAAATACATCTATAAAACTCATATTTCCAAAGATGTCACAAAGTTTTCTATGATTTTACAAACATTACAAAATATTTCAAAAATTTCAAATCTGTTTTAAAGATTTCACAAAGACTTATATTACTTCACAAAGATTTCAGACAGATTTCAAAGATTGGACAAAGATTTCAATGATTTCACAAAGATTCTAGATAGAATTTAAAGATTTCTCTTATTTCAGAAAGATTTCAGATAGATCCCAGTGGACACAAAATTTAGCGACGTCTTCACGACATCGTTACGACAACCTTACGACATCCTATGTCCTCGTCGTGGCTGTGTCTGCGATATCGTAAAGACATCAGATCATACGACTTATTTACGATATCGTAAAGACACCTTAACTACATGGACACAGGATGTCTTAAAGATGTCGTAAAGATGTCGTAACGATTTCGTAAAGACGTGGCCAAATCTTGTGCCCACTGGGATTTCAAAGACTGCAAAAAGATTTTAATGATTTCCCAAAGACTTTCCAAAGATTTCACAAATATTTAACAAAGATTTTGTGAAGATTTCAAGAAGACTTAATTATTTCGCATTTTGAATTATTTCACAAAGATTTTAGATAGATCTCAAAGATTGGACAATGATTTTAATTATTTAATAATAATTTCACAAAGATTTCAAATATTTTGCAAACATTTTTAGAGTAATCACAAAGATTTTAATCCTTTTAGAAATATTACCGAATATTTCAAAAATATTTTCAATATTTCGCAAAGGTTTTTATAAATTGCACAAAGATTTCAATAATTTTCCAACGCTTTCAAAGATTTCAGAAATGTTTTAAATATTTCGCAAATATTGCAAGTCTGTTCTAAAGATTTCACAAATTTCGCAAATACTTCTAAAGAATTCACAAAGACTTCCGACGGATTTCACAAAGATCTCACATATTTCACAAAGATGTCTAGAGAATTCACAAAGATTTCATAAAGACTTCAGTGATTTTACAAATATTTTACAACGGTTTCAAATAAATCTCAAAGATTGAACAAACGGTTTGAATATTTCACAGATTCTAGAAAGATTTCAAGGTTTTCACAAAGATTTTAAATAGATTTCAAAAACTAAAAAGAAATTTAAATGATTTTCTAATTATTTAATAAAGACTTCAACTATTGATGAAGATTTTTAGAGAATTTACAAAAATTTCACAAGGATTTTCCAAGATTTCACAAAGACTCACATTATATCACATATACTTTAGATATATTTCAAAGATTGAAGAAACATGTTTAATATTTCACAAAGGTTTTAAATAGATTTCAAAGATTTCACAAAGTCTTTATTATTTCACACAGATTTTAGATAGATTTTAAAGATTGCACAACGATTTCAATGATTTCTTAATAATTTCACAGAGATTTAAAATATTTTGCAATTATTTTTAGAGAATTCATAAAGATCTCAAATATTTCAGAAAGACTTTAGGTAGATTTGAAAGACTTTCTGAGTATTTCCATTATTTCACAAAGATTTCAGATAGATTTCAATGATTCAACGACAATTTCCATTATTTCCTAATGATTTCACAAAGATTTCACAAAGATTTCAAAAACATTTCAAATATTTCATAAAGGCTTCAAATAGATTTCAAAGATTTTACAACGACTTCTATTATTTTACAAAGATTTTTAGATAGATTTTAATGATTTCACAAAGCTTGCATAAAGATTTCAAAGATTGCAGATATATCTGAAAGACCAAAAAGAACTTCAATCATTTTCTAAATATTTTTAAAAAATATCAATAATTTCACGAAAAAAGCAAGAAAAAAATGAAAGACTTCAATATTCAACCAATAAAATGAATTTTTAAAGAAATCAGTTTAATGTTCAACCAATCAGATCAGTTGTCAACGAAAAACGATGAGTTTACTCTAAAAAATTTAATAGTTGACTTTTGAACTAAAAAAATATCAATTTTCAGTTACTAACAAATTACTTAGATTTTCCGTTATAAAAATTACAAAAAAAAGAAACTAATTTTTAACAAAATTGTTAAATTTTCAATCAAATAGAAGCTTATTGATAAATAATTAACTTTTAACTAAAAATAGTTGAATTTTCTTATTCGGTTTTATTAATTTAGTTCGTGTTCAGCCGAAAAAAGAGATAAAGAGGAATTTTACTTGTTTCTTCCACCTTAATTTTGCCTATTAATTTTTTTCGTAGCTTGCGACATTTTTCCAAAATTAAAATTTTTTCAATGTTATTTTTCACAATTAAAACAACAACTGACCATCCTATCAACAAACGATTAATAAGAAGTTCGTAACTTTTTTTTATGGGTAAACAACTTTTGTATAAATCTTTCATAGCATGTGTTGTTTGCCGAAAATTTAAATTTTTCATGTTGTTTTTTAACGAATAAGACAAAAATGACGCATCCTATCAAAAGTGATTAATAATTAAAAGTTTGTAGATCTTTTTTAGGTGCACATTTGAGTAAATTCATCTTTTCTCGTAGCTTGCGTTCTTTGTCCAAAAAAGATAATTTTTTATATTTTATTTGATTTTTCCCCGATTAAAATAAAAACTACACGTTCCAATAAAAAATGATGATTATTAAATCTATAGATTTTTTAAGGTTGAATAGATTTTGTATAATAATGTTTTTCGTATCTTGCGCAGTTTTTCCAAAAATTTAATTTTCGTATTTTTAATGTTATTTTTCGGAATTTAAACAAAAAATACGTACATCTTATCGAAAAACAATAATTTTATAATTTCTAATGTTGATTTTTAATGAATAAGACAAAAACCACACACACTTTCAAAAAGTAATTAATAACAAATTTTTAGATCTTTTTTGTTTTTACAGTTTTTGCGTCTTCATCTTTTTACGCATCTTCCACAGTTTGAACACAAAATGAAATGTTTCTTTTCTCATTTTTATTTGCGTAATCAAAATTTGAATTTGTGATTTTTCAAGAAAACTCAAGAAGTTATGATAAATGTATAGAGCTTTCAAAAACTAAAGTTTTTCTTCTCTTGAATATTTTATATTGTCTTTGTTTGGCCTAAAATTTTTATTTTCATTTTTTTGTTTTTGATATTTTGAAAATGCTATAACTTTTATAATTTACTTTTTACCAAGAAGAGGTCATAAACATGAATTGTTCGTCTTTCCGAGTACTAAAAAATTATAATAACAATTGCCAAATGGCACACAAGATGCCCCCTTGTTGACAATCTTAGCCCATCCCCCCTCCCGCGTTCCGAAAAGTAACGAAGCCATTGGCTATACAAGGATTTTTTTCTCACAAGAACCGTTATGAGAATGTGCTTGTTAAAGCCCAATGAGCTTTAACAAAAGAGAATTCACAATAAAAAAATCTCAGTTGTCGATAACTTGAACTTTAATTTCGAAAATCCTGTAAAAAATGTGGGGGGTTTACAAACACTATAGAAGACTTCTAAAAAAATAGTTGAATTAAAAAAAAATTATTTTATTTTTTACAAAATAGTTGAATTTTTGACCAAGCATAGTTTAGTCCTCAAGCAAAAAAGTTGAATTATGATCTAAAGATATAATACCTCTTATTTCATGTACGAATCTACGAATTTTAAATTCAAACCGAAAAAATTGAAATTTTGCACAAGAATGTAATTTTCAATCAACAGAACTGAACTTTCAACCAAATAGTTGAATATTCTACAAAAAATCAACACTATTTTAACCTTGAATTGAAAAGTTATACTTTCAGTTCATAAAATTAATTTTTATTGAAAGAAATAATTTTCTAACTGTCTGAAATAAACTAGAAAAATAATTTAAAAAAAAAAATAGTTGAATTCTCCACGAACATGGTGGTTTTTTTAAGGAAAAAAAATTATTTTCTGCTCAAAAAGAGGAATTTTCATCTAAATACAAATTTTCCACAAAGTAGTTGAATTTTGCACCCGACACTATGAAGCTCCACCACAAAAAAGTGCATTTTCTACGGCATTTATATTTTTTCAAATCAATAGTTTAATTTTTAACAAAATATTTGAATATTCTACATAGCCAAAAAGATGATTTTGTGAAAAAGAAGATTAATTTTATACCTAAAATGAAGAATCTTTAACAAAATACATAGATTTTGCACCAAACAAGAATCTTCCATTCAAAACTAAATAGTTGAATATCCTAACAAATAGTTAAATTTTCAACAACAACAAAAAAAAGACAAATTTTGTTCCAGTTGAATTGAACAAAACAAGAGGAGTTTTAAATAAAATAGTGTAATCCACATTCAAAAGATGATTAAAAAAAAAAGATTCATTTCCTACCCAAACAGAGAAATTTTCAACAAAATACATGAATTTTACACAACAAATATAATTGTAATAAATAGTTTAAATTTGAATCGTATATTTTAATTTTCGCCAAAATAATGAATTTGCAAATAAAAAAGATCAATTTCGAATTAAAAATATAAATTTGTAACCAATGATAAAATAGTTATATTTTCAGGTTGAAAAAAACTGGTAAATTATTTGGTTCAAAATTAAATAATTTTATTTAAAATGCAACTATATTGTTAAAAAATCACCTTTTTCTGAAAAATTCAACTATTTTGTTAAAAACTAATACTTCTAGTTGAAGGTTAATCTCTTTGGTGGAAAATCGAACTTTTTCCATGAAAATTCGTTTAATTTTTGGCAAAAAATAAAAATTTTAAGCTGAAAATTAAAATATTCCATTATTATTTACAAATTTATCTTCTTCAGTTAAAAATTAAACTATTTTGTTATAAATTTATAATTTGTAGTTAAAAAATCACCTTTTTGGTTGAAAAATCATGTACTTTGTCAAAAATTCGTATATCTTGATTAATATTTAATCTTGTTAATATAAAATTTATCCGTTTTGTTTAAAAATTTCGATAACAATGTTAGAAATTTTTGGTTGAAGTATGAACTTTTACTTGCTTCGTTGAGAATTATTCCTTTTTTGTTTGTTAAAAAGCCCATTATTCGATTTAAATTCAACTACTATTTTTCAAATGAACTTTTTTGTTAAAAATGTTACTGTTTCGTAGAAAATTATTCTTTTTGCCTTGAGAATTCAACAATTTGGTAGAAAATTAAACTTATTGGAAAATACATTTTTTTGGTTGGGAATGTTACCATGTTGTTTCTTTTTTTACCTGAAAATTTATTTATAATTCTTGTTTGGTTGAAACTCAATTATTTTCTTTTTTTGTTCAAAGTTATTTTTGTTAATCAAAATTTCTATTCGAAAATTTAGCAATTCCATTTTTTGTTGAAAATTCAACTTTATATTTGAAAATTAATCTTTCTGGTTAAAAAGACATCTTTCTTGATTAAAAATTATTATTTTTGCTAAAAATTCATCTTTTCCGATTTAAAAGTTCACTGTTCCCTGAAGCATTCGAATTGCAACTGCATTCTAAAAAATTTATGTGTTTTTTTTGAACATGTAAATATTTTATTGATTTTTTGTTGTTGAAAAATATATTTTATTTTCTTAAAAATCTAATTATTTTTAGAAAATTCAACAATTTTTTTTAAAGTCATCATCTTTCGTTAAAAATTCAACTATTTTGTCAGAAGCCCATCTTTTCTTGGCTGAAAAGTAAAATTTTTGTTAAAAATTCAACTGTATTCAAAAAAATTCTTTTTTTTGTTGTTGAAAATTTTACTGCTTGGTCAAATCGTTAACAATTTTTTTTGAAAATTCGTTTCTTTCATTGGGGATTTCCTCTATTTAATTGATACTGCAATTGTATAGTTGAAAATTATTTTTTTTTCCCTTGGAAAATCTTTTTTTTTCTGTACAAAAATCATATCTGAGGGTAGACAATCTTTTTTGGTTGAAAATTTAACTATTTTGTTGAAAATGCAATACATTTCGGTTTGAAATCTTAGAATGATTCGTCTTGAATTTAAAATTTATTTTATAAATACATTTTTTAAAATTTATAAACATAAAGTTCGGCCCAGCTGGCACAAAATTTGGCGACGTCTTTACGACATCTTTACGACATCTTTACGACATCTTTACGACAACTTTACAGCATCTTATGTCCATGTCGTTTCGGTGTCTTTTCGCTTTCGTAAATATATCGTCAGATCATACGAATTATTTGCGATATCGCAAAGACACCTTAACGACATGGAAAAAGGATGTTGTAAAGTTGTCGTAAAGATGTCTTAATGACGTCGTAAAGACGTCGCCAAACCTTGTGCCCACTGGAGGCTTTACCTTCCACTTTTATTTGAAAACCATTTTGTTTTTCCTTTCGTAAATATAGCTTATTTCTTAAATAGTTTTATAAAATAGTTTATTAAAATAATTTAGTTTAATAGTTTTATTAAGGAATATTATACATGAAAAAACATTACATTAATTTCCCTATATTTGTGTTTATCTTGTGTATAGATTAACCTTCACGTAATTAAGGATTCCATCCCGGTGCAAGATAAACGCCTAAAATTTTGTCATTTGGTAAATAGTACACGACAAAAAATAAGTTATGGTCATATACTAAACGGGATTGAATATTGAATCTTATGCTCTCTTCTCTAGTTGGAAATATATTTGTAGGATCAAGGCCAACTGCTTTCACTTTTCCCAAAGAGTCTACCCATACTGCAATTGTGTGTTGTTTATAAACAAAACTCCTTCTAGCATCCTTTGTAAGTGAGCGATGATCCGTGTGAAGTTGCAGGCGAGTATGTAGATGATCATCTGCATTGCGTGAGATCAATGAACCATTTGGGTGAACTGAATAAAGAAAAGTTAATGAATAAAGGACTAAAATTTAACTGAAATAAGTGAAACAAAGTTCGCAATTGTTTAATTTTTAGCGCTTCAAGTTTAAATTAATTAATGTTCTTTATAACTCTAATGATTTCAGCATAAAAGGTTAACTGTACTTGTTACTATTACGGAGATAATTTAGGTAAAACTGTGGCGCTAGTTGTGGGAGTCGTTGCACTTTGGATTGGTGTGGCGTCTGCTCTAGATTCAGGGCACTGTTTACCCCAAACTTATGGAGATCAGCCCGTTCGAAATGTGAGTACTATATTTTCCAAATCTGCGGAAGCTCGGAACTGTGCCGCGAGCGCCACGTGTGCAGAACGGCTCGACTATACTGCAGATCGAACGGGTCAACATGTTCGGGGTAATGGTTCTCCCAAATCAGCGGAGCCGTTCTCCTAAACAGAATTAGCGCCGACCACTGTGTGATTGGTGTGACAATTGTACGTGTTGGATGAGTGGATCTACCAAAATTCTTTCTGTGTACTTTTAAATCGTGCTTATGATTATTGTAAATGTTTTGAAAAAAGCTTATCTAATCTGTAGCGGAAAAATGTATTTTATGGGTATAAGCAGAGTTATAAATCTCAAAAATAAATGGCAGGTGAGAAATAATATCTCATACGAAATTTGAAATCGATTCGGTCTCGTGTATAAAGCTTTACAAATTTTTCAAATCCAAATTACTTAGGCTTTTAAGGTTATAAGGTGTGACAACTTAAGATTGGAAACTGTTCCTTGAACTAGCTTACAACTAGAGGATACATAATTAAATTTAGAAAATAAAATAATTTCAATTTCTAAGCATGCGTAACGAAAAACTTCCATAACAGCTTTAATGTCTGCTGACAAAATTCTGACATTAATGGAGCTACCAAGCACCGTAATTAAAGAAAAAATGCAAGATCTATGGTTTCCCAGCGGGCACAAGGTTTAGCGACGTCTTTAAGACATCTTCACGACATCTTTACGACAAATTAACGATATCCTATGTCCATGTCGTTAATGTTTCTTTACGAGATCTTAAAAACGTCCTATCATCTGACGATGTATTTACGATATCGTAAAGACACTGCAACAATACGGACATAGGATGTCGTGAATATGTCGTAACGATGTCGCAGAGACGTCGCCAAATTTTGTGCCCACTGGTTTATTGTCTCTGTTTAGTAGTTTAAAAAAACTTTATATTTCAATGAAAGAATATGAAATACAACAAAAATTGTTATCCAAAAATACGAATTTTCAACCAATAAAGATTTTTCACTAAAGAAAGAAAAAAAAATTGAATTTCAAAAGAAAAAATATGACTTTTCAGCAAAAATTTTATTTACAACTAACATGATGCATTTTTACCTAAAAAAAATCAAATTTTAAATGAAGAAAATTATTTTTTCATTAAAAAAGAAGAATTTTCAACTGAAAAGATCAATCTTAAAGAAATGGAAAAGTTACATCTTCAGTTTAAAAATTAATTTTAAACAAAAAAGGCTTTTCCACTACACATTTAAATTTTTAATCAAACCTAACAGCCTTTAATCAAAAAATAAAATTTTAACAGTGTAGTTTAACTTTTACCCAAGTAGTTGAATTTTCACTTAAAAAGATTAATTTAAAAAAACAAATTGAAGTTTCAAGAAAAGAGATGAATTTTCACCTAAAAATATAAATCTTAAAGAAATTTATTTCTTATCAAACTAATGTAACCAAATCTTTAAAAAAAAATAGTTGAATAATCCAGCAAAAAAGAATTATTTTTAACCTAGTGGGTACCAAATTTAGCGAAGTCTTTACGACATCGTTACGACCTCCTTACGACAATCTTACGACATCCTATGTCCGTGTCGGTTCTAATGTCTTTACGATATTGTGGTAATTAACCATATTTACCTGCAAATGTACCATAAATGACCAAAAATTTCAATAAATTTATGGAAATTTATAGACTTTTAGAAACTAAATTTTGCAAAATTTATGGTAAATTACTATAAATTACCTGTAATACTACCAGAAAATACCAAAAAATTCAGAAAATCTATGAAAATGTTTAAAAATGAATGGTGGGTAGCTTATAATAATTTATCATATCTACCTGTAAAATTAAAATAAATGACCGAATATTTTCATAAATTTTCGAAAATTTATAGACATTTTTCGATTGAATTTTGGGCAATTTATGGTAAGTTACCAGGGCAAGTCCCTTTGCTCCCCCTAGGTGCATAATATACTATTTATCTTATTTCCGGAAACATCCCCATTGTCATACACAGGTTGACTTTTTTTTTTAGTTACCCAGAGGGCACCAAATTTGGCGACGTCTTTACGACATCGTTACGACGTCTTTACGACAATTCGACGACATCCTATGTCCGTGTACATGTCGTAACGAAGACGTAAATACATCGTCAAATGTTGTGCCCACTGGGTAACGTTCCCCAATGATTTTTTTTTAACATTAAAAATTAGATTCTACCTACTAACCTGTGTGCGGTGCATCCAATAAGGGGTTATATTCCGCTGCTAAAACTTGCTCATGCTCTAGGTACACCCAAAATTTTACGTTATCAAATGTGACAGGACGGATTGTAACATGGTGTTGTATCGAGGAGGCTAACTTTGCGTACTGTTTCATCGGGATTTCTGAACAGCCCAATTAATGAGTCCTCATAACGCATAACCTTACTCGGGATCTCATGAGTTGAAGGATGTTGGCCATTCCCTTGGGATAGACCTCTTTGGTACATTCCCAAAACATATCGTAATTCTGTAAAAAGAATATCAATATTTTTGATTTTAATGAGATTACAAATGAATGTCATTATAAAATATTTAATTGTTATCGATTAATCTATTTGGAATGGTGGTCTACGATTTCGCCACCTGTTGCCGAACATTGGAACTAGAAATAGTAGATACAATTTCAAAGATGTATTTTGATGTGTGCATAAATTTGTTTTTACGATTGCTTTCTAAAGTAAAGAACAATAATTGAATACTAAAAGCAAATCTTCTTTAAAAACAAATCATTTTAAATGGAATTTCCATCTGATACAGAGAAAACACACATTTTCGTCAAATACCCAGAGGGCACTAAATATTGCGACGTCTTTACGACATCGTTACGACGTATTTACGACAATTTCACGACATACTATGTCCGTGTCGTTACAATCTCTTTACGCTAACTTAAAGACATCGTCAGATGATACGACGTTTTTACGATATCGTAAAGACACTTTAACAACATGGACATAGGATTTCGTAAAGTTATCGTAAATATGTCGTAACGATGTCGTAAATACGTCGCCAAATGTTGTGCCCACATTGTAGGTTTAAAAAAACAAAATAATTATTTCCCTGTTTTATGTATGTTATATATTTCATTATATATTGGAATAATGTTTCTTAATTTTAATATTATATAACATATTAAATTATAATTACCTATTACGAAAATGAATTCATATATATTAGGGTGATACAAAAATGCATTGCAAAACTTTTTTTCAGTCTAGAGGGCATGTCAATCCCCAAAAAGTTTTCATTTTCAGAGAAATAAAATCCGTATTTTTTCGAAATTCAAATGTTAACCCGTGCCACAGGACATTTTAAAATCCCATTTAATTAACATGGGGAAATTTTGGATTTTCTAGATAGACTGTTTGAATATTTTCCATGTCTTTTTAAACAATTCTCAATTGCTTAAATAAATTTAACTTATTTAAACAATTATTTATTCCTAAATATTTTTTAAATAATCTATTTTCTGGATGACATGTAATATTTTGTCATGACTTGGAGTATTCTCAGTGGGCACAAAATTTTGCGACGTCTTCACGACAATTTTACGACATCCTATGTCCGCGTCGTCATGATAAATGTATAGAGCTTTCAAAAACCAAAGTTTTTCTTCTCTTGAATTTTTTATATTGTCGTTGTTTAGCCTAAAATTTTTAATTAAATTTTTTTGTTTCTGATATTTTGAAAATGCTATAACTTTTATAATTTACTTTTCCAAAAAGGGTTGTCAGCGAAAACTGTTTAAACAAAGTCAGTTTGTTCAAAAAATTGTAAAAAGATTAATATATTCTTTCTATACACAATAAAGTCATAACAATAATTTTATGTGTTCTATTTTATAATATTTTTCAAAAGTTTTCAAAAGAAAACTGCTTCGGTAAATACACATTTTTTAAACAAATAGACATTTGTTAAACTTTAGAAGAAATGTAGCAAAATTATGTAATTCTTTGGAAAAAAGTAGCATAGGATACCAAACTTGAGAAAAACGTGGACATCTCTGGCTCAATTTTTGGATTTAATTGTTTGAATAATCACATCATGTTTTTCAAAAACCTAACTATCCATACAATGACTCACTATTACATTCCATTTACAAAATCAGATTTTTTTGAAAAA
This sequence comes from Belonocnema kinseyi, assembly GCF_010883055.1. NCBI lineage: Eukaryota > Metazoa > Arthropoda > Insecta > Hymenoptera > Cynipidae > Belonocnema > Belonocnema kinseyi. The sequence continues at coordinate 43,455,382 of NC_046657.1, forward strand.
AATAAATATTTGAATAATTTACATATATTTAAACAATTACAAATTTCTTATGAAGTCAAGGGGGAAATTCAAATTTTCAATAGTTTATTTTTTATTTTTGGCTCATATTTGGGGCCCTTTGG
>NC_046657.1:43455513-43495661 GCF_010883055.1 Belonocnema kinseyi
TAATGGTAGGTTAGAAATGAAAGTTATTAAGATGGTTTTATTTCGTAGACACACCTCTTCAATTCTTAGTAAACTTGGCACGTTAAATGACCAAAAATGTTCATACCTTTGCGGGAATTTTTGGACATTTTTAAATGGAATTCGGGGCAATTTATGAATTTATATATTTTATGAAAAAAAAAAATATTTTGTTGATAACTAAAAACTAAAATTTTTTAAATATTGCCAAAAAGTTGTGGATATACTGAAATTTTCGGCAACTTTTTACTCAGAATAAAGTATCAATTAATGCAATTCACCCAAAATTATTGGTTGAATAAACTATTATTATTTTTAATTAAAATCATTAAATTTGAAGAACTTTGTATAGTAAATCTTGGAACTTGAAATATATATTCCAAAAAAAAACTCAGAATAAAATTACATTAGTACCTTTGAAATATAAACCATTAAATAAACTAATATTCCATTCTTTGTTTTCAAAATTCAAGAATATTCATTTGTAACTTTTAAAAATTGTAGAACTTTGAATTGTGGAGATTGAAAATTGCAGTGTTTATTTTTTAAAATTTACAATTGAAACTTCTGTAATTCTGATATTAAAAATTTGACATTTGTTCAATTTGAAAGATTTATATTTGAAATATTTTGACTTTTGGTCTCCCAAATCATCCAAATTTAAGAAAACTGATTTTGACATATATTTAAAATTAAAGATTTTTCCATTATAATTCTTCAAAAATGAATCATTAAAAAAAGCGTTGAAAATCACATTTTTTTAAATTATACACAGAAAAAAAAATATTTCTATTAAATTTGATAAAATTAAATTAATTTCAATGTTGATACTTTAAGATTGTATTATTTTAAGAAAAATTTGAATTAAAGAATCCTCAATTGTAAATGTTTTAATTTGAAGATTTTTCCCTTGTAAATCTTAACAATTAAACTCATATACACATTTCAAAAGAACGTTGGAAATTACATTATCTAAACAATAAGTATTCCAAATTGATAAATCGTCCATTGTAAAATTATTAAAAAAAAAATTAATTAAAGAATTTTCAATTTGCAACTCTTTGAAATTAAAGATTTTTTCATTGTAAATCTTAAAAATGAAACTAAATATTGATTGAAAAAAGCATTGAAAATTACGTCATTTTAAACAATAAACATTTCCAATTAATGAATCTTCAATTGATAAAAAGAGATATTTCGGGTTTCACTCGTGTACAAAACTACAAATTGTTTGCCAACGTTTCGTGAACATTGCAGTTCACATCTTCAGGGCTGACCTGAAACTGAGGTATCAGGTCATGTTGTTCCTAGGTATACTCTCTACGATGCCTGTGATTGGCCAGATTGCCCCACCGTGGGTAACTGATTGAACTTGATTGGTCAATCAAGTTTTTTTTAAAAATCCGGGAGAACGGAAAGCCAAATCGGATTGGTATGATATCCATTGTCCCTATTGATGTTATTAGGGTGTTTTAAGGTTTCGATCGCTTCTCTATGTTTTCTTGAACATTTGTTGTGTGTTTTTGCAATGACTGTTGTTTCATTAAATAAAATGTTATATCCTGTTTCGATATGATTTTCAGCTAGTGCTGATTTCGTGAAATGTTTTAGCCTGACTTTATTCTCATGTTCCTTAATACGATGGCTCATCGCTCTCCCCGTTTCTGCAATGTAGGCTTTGCCATAAGAATAAGAGATTTTATATACTACTGGATCACTGAAGGGTTCCTTTTTATCTCTAGGGTTATTTAGTGGTTGTCCTATTTTCGTAGGTGGTTTAAATATGGTTTGGATGTTGTTTTTGTTGAGAATTCTTCCTATTTGCTCTGTGACACCTTGGTTGTAGGAGGAAGGGAATGGGGAGAAGAGGGAGGAAGAAAATCCAAAAATAACCTAGTAAGCACCAAATTTGGCGACGTATTTACGACAGTGTTATGACAACTTTACGACAACTTTACGACATCCTATGTCCATGTCGTTGAGTCGTCTTTACGATATCGTAAATATGTGGTATGCTCTGTCGATGTCCTTGCGATATCGTAAAGACACTGTAACCACATGGACATATAATGTCGTAAAATTGTCGTAAATATGTCGTAACATTGTCGTAAAGACGTCGCTGAATTTTGTGCCCACTGGGAAGGTACTAAATGGGGAAGGAAAAAAGTTGTTGAAGAGCTGAGAAGGGTGGGGATGGTATATCTTAAACGCACATATAGAAGAAGATGAGAAAGGAGAATATACACGCTCAGGAGGTGAAAGGGTAACGGTAATTGATTATGTGATAGTGGATGATAAGGTAAGAGAGAAGCTTAAGAAACTAGAGATAGGTGATTATATTGATTCGGATTACTTTCCCTTAATAGTGACATTAGCGGGACAAAAAAGCAATAGCAATATGAATAAAAGGGGAGCAAATGTAAAAAGTGTAGGAAAAGGTGCTTGGTTAAGGGAAGGAAAAGAACAGTTTAGAGAAAAAGTCTGGAATATCAAAATGGGAGAGGGAGAGATGGAGGAGGAGATGGAAAAAATTATAGGAGAAATAAAAATAGGATTAGAGTGCACAAACAAAAATTAAGTTAGTTAAGGGAAGGAAAAGAACAGTTTAGAGAAAAGGTCTGGAACATCAAAATGGGAGAGGGAAAGATGGAGGAGGAGATGGAAAAAATTATAGGAGAAATAAAAATAGGATTAGAGTGCACAAACAAAAATGAAGTTAGTAAGGGGGGGTGGGGGTAGAAGTGGGTGGGATAAGGACTGTAAAGAGAGAAAAAAGGAGGTTAGAAAGAAATTAAAAAAGTGCAGACAAGAAAAAAGTAATGGGGAAGAATATAGGGAAAAAAGAAAATAGTATACTGAGTTGTTTTATCAAAAGAAAGAGAAAGGGAATAAAAGGTTTGAGGAAGAGGCGGGAAAGGCTAGGACGGAAGAAGAGGTATGGGAGGTAGTAAATAGAGAAAGAAAAAGAGTAAACCAAGATATTGAAATGGTAGAATGGAAGAAATATTTTTTGGATTTGCTAGGAGGAGTAGAGAGAAAAGTTACAGAGGGAGGCAAATATGGTAGAAAAAGAGATGAGGAAGAGGACATATTAAGGAAGGAAATAGTTAAGGTTTTAGGAATAATAAAGGATGGAAAGGCACCTGGTTAGATGAGATTCCAAATGAAGTATGGAAATATGGAGGGGAGGAACTAGAGGAATGGGCAAGGATAATGTGTAATAGAGTATGGAGAGGAGAGGGTTGGCCAGACTTATGGAAAGAATGAGTAGTTCTACCAGTAGTAAAGAAAGGAAAATGAGAGGAGGTTAAAGATTATAAGGGGGTGACGCTGATGCCAACACTGTATAAAGTATAAGTAACTATTTTGTCGGAGAGAATGAAGATAGAAGTTAAAGAAAAAAAAATTGCGTCACCGAATCAGACAGAGCTTACAAAAGGAATAGGGGTAATGGACGATATATATCTTCTGAACTACCTAGTAAATAAGAGAATTAAAAGGGAAAAAGGGGCAATGATAGCAATATTCGTGGACTCAAAGGCGGCGTTTTACTCATTAGACCGAGGCGAAATAGAAAAAGTTATGGTAAAAAAGGGGATAAGAGAGGAATTATTAAAAAGAGTTTCAGAAATTTTTATAGAGACAAAAAGCAGGGTAATGGTAGGAGATCAAGTAGGAGATAGTTTCTGGTTGGTGAGAGGTGTGAGACAAGGATGTCCTCTGAGCCCGCTTTTATTTAATTTATTAATATCAGACTTGAAAGAATTAAAGAGGAGAAAAGGTTGGGGAGGAATTAGGATAGGGAAGGAAAAGATATATACACTGGCATACGCAGGCGACATAGTGTTGATGGCGGAGGATAAAGAAGGGATGGTGGAATTAATTATAGAATTAGAGAAATACTTAGATGAGCAAAAGCTGAATGTAAATGTAGAAAAGACAAACATAATGAGGTTTAAAAATGGAGGGGTAAGAATGGACAGAGAGATGGAAGGGAATAAAGTTAGAAGAAGTAAAATGGTATAAATATTTGGGATATATCCTGCAAACGAATGGAGATCATACAGATCATATGAAAGAAAGAATGAAAAAGCAGCAGGGGTAATGAAACAAATATGGGGAATAGAAAAAAGAAGGTTAAAAAATGGAGAAGGAGAATGTGGTTATTTGATACGCTGGTATGGCCGGTATTAGGTTATGAAGCAGGGATATGGGGATGGAAAGAAAGGAAAGATATTGAGAGTTTACAAGAAAGGTATATAAGGTGGACACCAGGGGCAGACTGGAGGATGCCCGGATATATGGTGAGAGAAGAAGCGCAAAGGGATAAGTTAAGTACTAGAGCGGGAAAGAGGGCATGGAAATTCGAGACAAAGCTGAGGGAGGGAAAGAGAGGGGAATTGGCGGGAAAGTGTTTAATGGAAGTAGAAGAGAGGAGAGGGAGGGCGATCGAATTAATAAGATGGGAAGAAGAAAGGAGGGACTTCATTAATGATATAGAAATAGAAGATGGGACTAGAATAAACTATGAAGAATTGGAAAAAAGGGATAGGGGAAGACAATTAATAGAAAGATGGGGGATGATGGAGGAATCAAAATACAATAAATGGTATAAGATGATAAAAAAGGAAGGAATGCCAAAGTATTCAGAAAAGGGATGGTGAGAGAGAAGGTAGACGAGAATAGCAAGATTTAGATTGGGAGACGAGGTAAGGGAGAGAATGTACTGAGAAAAAGAAGAAAACAGAAAGTGTGGGATATGTGAATGGGAGGAGGAAACATGGGAGCATGTATGGGAAGGATGTAGGAGAGGAATGGCAGATGAAGGAAGCTGGCAAGAGAATGTAATTAAGATTCTAGGGGAGGTGGGATTAGAAGAAGAATGGATAAAGGAGTTGGAGGGTGCTAGAGGAGCGAATGAGAGAGAATGAAAGAATGCTTGTGAAAAAAGGCAAATGGAGGTATAAAAAATTTAAATAAAAAGGAAACGGAAGTCGCTTAGATTAGAAGCTTAAAAATTGTAAGTAATGGTAAAGTAAAAGTTAAGTAGACTAAGATGCATTTGCGTTCTCATGTTCTCTCTTTCTCTTGCACTCTCGCTTTCGTTTGCGCGCTCACTCGTTTGCTATTAAGTCCTAAATTGCGCTATCGCAGGAAATAGATATAAGGAACTAGATATAAGACTGTATGTAAATAGTTGTAAATAATTGTACATACAGATAGGATAAGATTGTAAAAACTTATAGATATAAGCGAGAAGATTGTAAGGAATGGAAGTCATGTAAACCCTTAGGGGACACGTTATGAATAAAGAAGAAGAAATTAAGAAGTTTTTATAATATAAATCTTCAAAAAAGAATCATTAAAAAAATTCGAAATCACATATTTTTAAATTATACACATTAGAAATTGAAGAATTTTTAATTACAAATTTATAAAGGAACTAAATTTTGTTGAGACTTTAAAATTGTACTATTTTAAGAAAAATTTGAATTTAAGAATCTTTAATTTTAAATTCTTAAATTTGAAGAATTTAAAATTGCAAATATTTTAATTTGAACTAATAAACATATTTCAAAAGAAAGTTGAAAATTACATCATTTAAGCAATAAACATTAATAATAAATGAATCGTTTATTGTAAATATTTAAGGTTAAAGTATTTTAGAATTAAATCATTAAAATTAAAGAGTTTTCAATTGAAAATCTTCAAAATGGTACTATTTCAAAAAAATTAATTAAAGAATTGTAAATATTAAATCTTTAAAATTAAACTACATATCGATTGAAAAAAAGCTTTGAAAATGATATCATTTTAAACAATAAACATTCTAAATTAATGAATCTTTAACTGTAAATATGAAAAATTTAAGTATTTTAAATTTAAATCGTTAAAATGGAAAATTTTTCAATTGTAAGCCTCCAAAAATTAACCATTAAAAGTATATTAAGTCGCATCTTTTATTTGAATTATAAGCATTAGAAATTTGAGAATTTTCGTTTGCAAATCTATAAAATTAAATAAATTTCAATTATAAGAAAAGTTTGAATTATATCATTTTAAATTATACACCTTCGAAATTAATGAATCTTTAATTTTAAATATTAAAAATAGACTTACTTTTATCTCACAATTTTTTTAATTAAATAATTTTTAATCGTCAATCTTGGAATTTAAATTATAGATTTTAAATAAGTATTCCAAATCAAATTCCTACTTTTAAAAATACAAATCCTTAATTTTAAGAATTTTTTACTCTATTTCTTAAAAATCATGAATTTTCATTTGTAACTTTTAAAAATGGCATTACTTGTAATTATGAACTTTCAAAATTAAAAAGTTTTTAATTTTGAAAAATTACAGTTAAGAAGTCTTTAATTCTGATCATAAACATTTAAAATTTTCTCCGTTTGTGAAATTTAGATATGAAATATCTTGACTTTTAGTCTTCGAAACCACCCAAATATAAGAAGTTTGATTTGCGCATGTTCAAAATTGAAGAGTTTTCAATATCAAATCTTTAAAATTTAACTAGTCGAAAAAGAAGTTTGAAATTACATCTTTATAAATATAGACCTTAAAAAGTGAAGAAACCAGAAAACATTAGAAACATTCAGAATTCCAGAAAAACCCAGATTTCTTTTTTAATTAAAGAAACTGTTTCGATAAAATATATATATTTTTTCATTTAAACAGAAATAACTACAAAATTAAGAAAATTATTTTAAATTAGATAAAAAATGTATTGAAACAAAAAAGGTATCCGTGTAAACCAAAGAAATTTCTTAAACAACACTGGGAACATAATCAGCTCTAATTAAAATTTACCATAATAGAACCAGGTTATAAAATTACTAAAATATTTTCTCAAATCACTTCAAAAACAGTAAAAATAATTTGTTTTTGGACACACAAGGTTTATTTGTAAAAAATGTTACATAGCCGTATTAATTTACCCTTCGCCATATAATATATCCAACATTTTTTCAAGCCCCCCCCCCCCCGACTCCCAACCGGTGACGTAATTCATGGAAGAATTATTATTTACACTCAATCTGTTTACGTGACTTTATTTAAATTAAAAACATTTACAGAAACGCTTATCACACATCCAAGCGTTTATGCGTCTAACAAATCCAATTTAAAAGGTTTCGGCAATTAGTAGTTTGAATTTCATTTTAAGATTTCCAAATTTTTTATTTTTGAAACGCTAACGTCACATTTCATGTTTAATATTATGTTAAATAAACTTACCACTATAGTTAAGGATAACAGCGATTGTGAAGAGTAGAGTGTTGACAAGACTCTTCATTTTTTCTGTATTGATTCCATAAAACCTGACTAATAAATTTAATCCTTAATCGCCGCTTTATATATAATTATCACTATCTGTGATTACTAAAGTTTACGAGTACTCATATAATTATCACAACCATTAAGATATCAGCAAGGACACACTGTTTAAATTAAAAACATAATTTATTCATAGCCCTTGGACTTTTTTCTTTTATCAATAAGAGTTTAAGTTTTCAGTTTTTTCATCGCAACATTCATTGTTTGAGTTGTGTAAAATATAACAAATTCAGCCGGTAAATATTGCTCGGATGGTTGCAAAAAAAAAAAGAAAAATAATAATACGAAATTGTCCTGAATCAGCGGTGGCTCTACAGTGATTTGAAATGATTTATGATGATTAAAATGATAAAATTTGTGAGATTGATAAAAAAATCCACAAACCGATAGACCACAATTCGCGAGAATCGGCATTCTTAAATTCTTCAATTCAAATATTTTAGATGCATATGATTGCTTTTTCATAGGGAACCCAGGGGGCACAAAATTTGATGACGTCTTCACGACATCATTACGACCTCTTTAGGACAATTTTACGACATCCTATGCCGGTGTCATTATAATGTGTTTTCGATATTTTAAAGACATCGTCAGATTATAAGACGTTTTTACGATATCGTGAAGACACCTTAACGACATGGACATAAGGTATCGTAAAGTTGTCGTAAAGATGCCATAACGATGTCGTAAAGACATCGCCAAATTTTGTGCCTACTGGGAAGCTCCTCAAATATTGAGCCACTTTGTCACGTTATTATTAATCCCTAAATCAGAAAAAACGGTTTCACAGAAATTTCCGGTTTGCTGCCTGTTTGAGTTATATTATTGCAAGCAAGAAATAAAATAATAAATAATAAAATAATGATACACCCAGTGGGCACAATATTTGACGAAGTCTTTACTACATCGTTACGACATCTTTACAATAACTTTACGACGTCCTATGTCCATGTCGTTAAGTCGTCTTTACGATATCGTAAATATATCGTATGCTCCAACGATTTCTTTACGATATCTTGAAGACATTGTAACGAAATGGACATACGATGTGGTAAAGATGTCGTTACGATGTCGTAAAGCCGTCGTAAATTTTGTGCCCACTGAGCAGACTGAAATTTAAGTTTTATTTTGCAATATCGAAGTAAGTAGTGCTGCATGTAAGTACAGAGATTAATATAAAGTAAAATTCATTTAATAAACTGAGAAAAATATCCTAAATCATAAAAAATGTACTTAATACCAAGAAATGCTTGTACTAAACACGTCCTATAAAATATTTCTCAAATGGAAAGAAATAGTTTCATCTTAACGGAAAGTATGAAAATTATGCTGAAAATAAATATTTATTTCTGTCAGTGAAATACTACGTATGCGAAAGATCTCTGTTATTGGTTTAAAAAAGTATTAAAAGATTTGTGTTCAAGAATTAGGTATTTAATATAGTGAAATGTGATTTTTAATCAGGAAAATATTTCCTTAAAACAAATAAAAGTAGATCGATCAAATTTTTTGATTGATTTCGACTTTCGTAGTTCTACAAGTACCATTCTCTGAATTACTTTAATTCTCTGAATTGCTTGTATTCTCTGAATCGCTTAAATTCTTTGAATTGCTTGAAGTTTCTGAATTGCAAGAATTCTCTGAATAACTTGACGTCTCTGAATTCTTTTAATTTCCTGAATTCCTTGAGTTCTTTAAAGTCCATGAATTTTCCGAATACCTTGAATTGTCTGAATTCCTTGAAGTCTCCGACTTTCTTGAATTCTGCGAATTCCTTGAAGGCTCTGAGCTTTGTGAATTCTCTCACTTCCTTGAATTCCTTGAAATCGTTAAAAATATTGAATTCATTGAATTCCCGGAATTCCTTGAGTTCATAGAGTGCCTGAAATTTCCTTAATTCTCTAAATTTCCTAGAAATTCCCTGCATTCTCTGAATTCCTAAAATTCTCTGAATTTCTTGAACTCACTAATTTCCTCGAACTTGCTGAATCCCTTCAATTCACGGATTTCCTTGAATACTCTTAATCCCTTGGATTCTCTAAATTTCTTGAATCCTCCGAATTTCTTGAATTCTCTGATTCCCTTGAATTCTCTAAATTCCTTGAATTCTATAAATTTCTCAAATCCTCTGAATTTGATGAGTACCTTAAATATTCTGATTTTTCCCTTAAATTCCTTGAACTTTCTTAGTCCCCTGAATTCTTTAAATTCTTCAAATCCTCTGAATTCCCTACATTCTCTGAATTTCCTAAATTCAACGAATAGATTGAATTATGTGAATTCCATGAATTCGTTGCATTTCTTGAACTCGCGGAATTCCTCGAGTTCATTAAATGCCTTCAATTTGCGTAAGGTACTGGGATATCTTATTCGATTATATTCATCTTCCAAGTTATCCAGACAGGGAATCGTTGTTTACCCGTATTGTATTTTTATGGTTTGAACCTTTTTTGGCACACTGTTTCCATTTTACCTTCGAAAAAATTGATATAATACTTAAAACTGGATCCACTTTAGACATATTGCTCTCAATTATTTAAATCTAACATTTCTAAAGCTTTTAATAGGATAATTAAGAAAAATTAGCAGTATGTCATGGGACGCTAGGTAGATTTGAAAATTTGAATGAATGTTTATTTATTTATTTTGAAAAATCATAAGCCCAACATTAGGTGACTGCAATAGATGATCATATAGTAATGTTTCCAATACGTAGACCAATAACAGGGCTACATTATACAATTGCTAAGATAATTCTTAAATGGTATATTTTGAGACATTCGAATTATATAATTAATAATCACAAATAATTATGATACTTTCTATTACGTCGTACCATTAATGTAGTCGCTTATATTTTTTATAAATTTCAAAAGAGAATCATTGAATAAGCCATAGTGATTATATTTCTTCATTAGGAGATTAAATTGAGTACTGTTAAAATTTTCTGTTGTGATTTCACAATAAATGTAACGGAAGTTTCTTACCAAAACGTAATGTAATTTTACAATACATGAAATTGTACCGTCAAAATACAGTATTGTGAAATTACAACGAATGTTTTGTAATTTTACAACATCCAACAAAATCTGTAGAACAATACATGTATTGTAAAATTACAATACATGTGTTGTAAAATTATATTACATGTATTCTGAAATTACATTACGTTTTGGTAATAAACTTTCATGACATTTATTGTGAAATCACAACAGAAATTCTCAACAGTGTAGATATAATATTTTGATAAAGTCGGAAACTTAGACAATATGGGGAAAAATCGTGTTTTCAACTTTTCTATCAAATAACCCAGATAACAATACGAGATGCAGCATGCAGGCCGCACGGTGTGCCCACTCCCATGTATTTCGAGAGGGTACTTATAGATTGTGGCAAAAAGCTGGATCAGGGATACCTAGGGGACGTAGCAAGAACTAGTCTCTGAAGCCACGCCCCCCCCCCCCCCCATCTCCTCTCGCCATAATTTTTAGGTTATGTTCACTTCTCTTCCTGAAATGAATAGATGAATAATAATAACCAATAACACAAACCAAAAATTGAACAAAATCAAATCTATCATCGATCAAATGTAATCAAATGTTAAAGTCTGTTGAAATCGATCTATAACAGACTTTAAAAATTGTTATTCGTTCTATCATGGAACGATTAACAGTCTTCAATTTTAGTTTGTTTTTTCGGTGAAAATCCATTGTGAATCCAAGTTTATCACACACAACAAAATAATAATTCTTGCAGCTACAGAGAACTTGAGCAGACGTGAATAGACCACGAAGGAATAATAAGGAGACCCAACTACCAGTGGGAAGCCATCTGAAACTGGCAATAGAAACATTACCGTAAGTGATACGCACATTACAGGAAGATCTTAGATTTGAGTGCGCAGGTGCGCAGTTGTCCTCTTCCTATACATGAAAAAGTGTACGAGTGAGAAAGTTTGTCAAATTGACGTAAATTAGAGGTTGTATTCTTTTGTTGATCATCATACGAGAGATACACAAAATAAATATATAAACAGTATTTTTGGTACTTGTTATAAAAATGTGAGAACAAATTTTGAGAAGGAAACGTATAGGTAAGTACCTTTTAAATTTGTAATATGATAAATAGGCTAAAGATTCTCAAGGCTCAATGATAGTTAGGTAAAACAATAAAATGTATTAGACGTTTATTGTACTTACAGTGAAGGCTTTAAAAAGACGAAGTGTATTTGCCTTCTTCAGCGTGTAACTTCGTCCACAACCCGGAACTTGACACCTCATGGCTTAGAACACATTTCTGACACTTGCATCAAAATAAACAAACAGAAGTTCTCAACTTACGTCAATTTGACAAACTTTCTCACTCGCACACTTTTTCATATATAGGAAGAGGACAACTGCGCACCTGCGCACACAAATCTAAGATCTTCCTGTAATGTGCATTCCTTGAAATCGATGAATACCTTGCATTCCCTGAATTCCTGGAACTCTCTGCATTCTCAGAAGTTCTTCAATTATCTGAATTTCTTGAATTCTCTGATTTCCTGGAAATTTCCTGATTCCCTGAATTCTCTTAATTTCTTGAACTCTGAATTCCTTGAATTCTCCGAATTCTCTTAGTTACATGAATTCTCTGAATTCCTTGATTCCTCTTAATTTCTTGAATTCCCGGAATTCTTGGAATTATCTTAAATCCTTGAATTCTATTAATTCCTTGACTTATACTAATTTCTTGAAATCTATGAATTCCATGGACTCCATGAACTCCTTGAATCCTCTGATTTCCTTAAATTCTCTGAATTCCTTAAATTTCCTACATTCTTTTAATTCCTTGAAATGGATCAATACCTTGAATTCCCTGTATTCCCTGAATTCTCAAAATTTCTTAAATTCTCTGAATCCCTCGAATTCGCCGAATTTCTTGAATTCGCGGAATGCCTATAATTGTTTAAATCCATTGAATTCTCTTAATTTCTTGAATTCACAGAATTCCTTTAATTCACTTAATGCCTCAAATTTGCTGAATGTCTTGAACTCTCGAAATCCCTAGAATTCTCTAAATTCTGCGAATTCCTTAAATTCTCTGAATTTCTTGAACTCTGACTTTCGTGAATTCTCTGAATTCACTGACTTCAGAAAAAGAAAATATCGATTACAAAATTTGATTATTGATTTATGACAACTTCCTCTTGACTGACTTGATATTTGGAACCAATTATGAATTTTGGTTTGAAAAATCGCTTAAAAATAGTCTAATTTATTTGGAAGATAACTTCCTTCAATTCAATTAATTCCTTGAATTTTGCGAATTCCGTTAATTTAATAAATTCTCAATTTCCTCACTTCCTTCAATTTCGTGAACTCTTTAAATTCCCTGAACTTCGTGAATGCCGTAAACATCACGAATTCCGTGAATTTCATGAATTCCTTGAATATCATGACTTCTGTAAATTCCATGAATTACGCCTGAGTACCAACCGCAGATCCCGCGCAGCTCCAGTTATACTTAACAGCGGCGCGGTGTCAATTCTCTTAAAGGCTAAACAAGGGAGGGCTATTGAAGGTTTTCACTTTACTTCAATTACATAAATTAATCCGTGCAGAAGTTTCTCCAGAAGGCCCTACTACAACAAGGTTTCCGGTCGAATCCCATTCGGGCTAACCCTGATTGGGTTTGATGGATAGGAACCGTTCAGGAGCTGACAGGGCTACAGTTTCCTCGATAGAGCCGACCGGGCACTGGTCAGGATAATTTTTTGTAAAAATTACTCATTTTTTAAGAACCGTGACATTATCAAAGAAGTTATAATGAATTCTAGATTACTTATTATTTAAAAAGTATAATTCAAAGTTTTGTTACAATTTGTTACAAAAGAAAATATGTTGCAATTTTTATAATTTTATCTTTTTGCAGACAACGTTTAGCCTATGCACTTTCAAATTTTTCATCATGTATAGCGCCTCCTGCATTTGGCGCCTGCGTAGATACTCATTAAGTTTCAGCTTTACACCTTGCACGATTACGTAAAATTGCACTCACGTCGCGTCATTTCTTCGAGGTTCGCAAATAAAATCGAGATCCGTAATTAAAATCAACTTTATTTCAGTAATCAGTTTGAAAATCCCTTTTTGTGTGCCGACAATTATCATTTAAAATTAAAATTTTTACTTTTTTTAATTTTTTCTTTATTCCTTCTTAACCTAAAATCACCACGTGCTTTCCAAATTGCTAGGAGATTCGATAATCAGTAATTGAAATTCTACTTTAATTTTCTCGCCTGAATCAGTTAACTTGATTTGACTTTTGAACTTGACTAAATGCCTTTTCAATTTAAAGAATTTCTGAAATTCACCGATTTAATTGAATTCGTGGAATTCACAAAACTTAAGGAATTCGTCGTATACAAAGATCACGAACTTCGAGAAATTAATGGAATTCAATGAATTAACGGAGTTCAAGAAATTCAAGATATTTATGAAATTGATGAAATTCACGAAAATAATGTAATTTTCGGATTTCGTGGGACTTGCATAATTCAAGGAATTCGTGGTATACAAGGAATTTGCGGAATCATAGAAAGTAATACAATTCAAGGAATTCAGAGATTTAATGGAATTCGTGGAATTGACAAAACTTATGGAATTTGACGTATACAAAGAATTTACGAACTTCGAGAAATTAATGGAATTCAATGAATTAACAGAGTTTAAGAAATCCAAGATTTTCATGAAATTGATGAAATTCACGAAACTCATGTGATTTTCGGATTTCATGGAATTTACGGAATTCAAGGAATTCATGGTATGCGAAGAATTTGCGGAATCCGAGAAAATAAGGGAATTCACAGAATTCCTGAAATTAAAAGATTTAATGGAATTCGTGGAATTCACAAAACATAGGAAATTCGTGGTATACAAAGAATTCACGTACTTAGAGAAATTAACGGAATTCAATGAATTAACGGAGTTCAAGAAATTCAAGCTATTCATGAAATTGAGGAAATTCACAAAAATCATGTACTTTTCGGATTTCGCGAAATTTACAGAATTGAATGAATTCGTGGTATACAAAGAATTTGGGGAATCTGAGAAAGTAATGGAATTCAAGGAATTAACGGAGTTCGAGAAATTCAACATATTGATGAAATTCACGAAAATCATGTAATTTTCGGATTTCATGGAATTTACAGAATTTAAGGAATTCTTGGTATACAAAGAATTTGGGGAATCCGAGAAAGTAATGGAATTCAAGGAATTCCTGTTCGCGGAATTTGCTAATCTTAAGAAATTCATGGTATACAAAGAATTCACGAACTTCGAGAAATTAATGGAATTCAATGAATTAACAGAATTCGGGAAATTCAATATATTGATAAAATTCACGAAAATCATGTAATTTACGGATTTCATGGAATTTACAGAATTCAAGAAATTCGTGGTATACAAGAAATTTGCGGAATCCGAGAAAGTAATGGAGTTCAAGGAATTAAGAGAATTTAATAAATTTGTCAAATTCACGCAATTCGTGGAATTCATGGAGTTTAAGATATTAACGGAAGTAATGGAATTTAAGTAATTCATGAAATACAAGGAAATAGTGCCAGTAAAACCCCTACCCTTTTCCAACACTTCAGCCGAGGGGGGGGGGCTGTGACTGGTCAAAGGAAACATGTTTGTCAAATCCCTATCCTTTTCCAAAACTTCCTGGGGGTGAAAAGGCAACCGTGTGACTCGTCACAGAAATAATGTTGTTCAAATATTCAATAATATAAATATTTTTAATTATAATTATTGCTGAATTAAATCGAACTACATTTGATTTAACCAAAGCCGAATCTGAATTAGTTTCAGGATTTAAGATAGAAGAATTGTTTATTTTTATTTAGGAAATTTTTCACCGTACATATTTTCTAAGAGTTGCGAGGGGGGGGGGCGGAAAGACACCCCTATGACTGGTCATAGATTTAATGCTTGTCAAATCCCGATCCCTGTATATCTCTGATTCGCCTTTTGTGATAATTCACGAAAATAATTTTGTTTCACCCTGAAATTTTTTCAATTCAACTCCCAACATGATATAAAAATTAATTTTCTGTGTATTTTTGTCTATAGTCCGGAATCTATCCTTAAAGTTGGATTTAAAAAAAACTGTTTAAAAATCGTCAGTGCTGGTCTTTTTACCTGTACCAGCTTTGTATACACAACCTTTTTCAATACGATAAAGAATACAAAATAATAATAATAATAATATAAAATATAAATATCTTCTACAGCCTTTTTTAAAATTTTGGAAAATAGTTTGATAGGTTTAAAACCATGTTTAATTTTCTCTTGCAGTTCATTTTTAAAAATAAAAATACATTAAAATTTTTCACACGAATATTAAGAAAATTCTTTTTTTTTCCAATCTTGTCATGCGTTTTAAGCCTTATAATTTTTTAAAATTATGTAAACTTTTCTTGATTTTCATAAAATTCTGCAAAATTGCCTTTAAAATGTTTCTGATTATTCTTCGCCAATATTTTAAAATTATTCAAATTTAGAAGATTTATTTTCCTTCACACGGACATGGGATATCGTAAAATTGTCGTAAAGATGTCGCAAAGACGTCGCCAAATTTTGTGTACACTGGGTTTTCCTTAATTGTGCAATATGGTCAAATTGAAAAATTTTGCTTCAAAATCTTTTAAGAACCTTTTACCAATTTTGTCAATAATTAAAAACGTTTTACGATCCTTTTTCAAATTTCTCTTAAAAATTAATTTAAAAACAATCATTTTCAAATTTTCCCGGAACTTTTTTTCATTCTCTTTTAACACCCTGCAAAATTCAGCTTACCTAAAAAAATGTTACATCCTTAAATATTAAAAAAATTGTCTCAAAGTCTTCCGTATATTTTCCACACATTTTATAATCTACACAACTTAAAATTGTTCTTTTAAAATAAAACCTTAGCGATTAAAATTTTTCAAAGAAATCTTTAAACAATGCATTCTCCTCAAATATTTCATAAGTATTAAAAAGCTTCTTCCTTTTTTCGAATTCCTTAAAACAAGTTTTTGCCCATAATTTAATTTGTATATCTTTAAAAATGCGAAAATTTTTTACAAATTATAGCGTGGCAGCGAAATGTTAAGAACATAATTATTTCCTACTACTAAACAATCATTTACAATTTAAATTTTCTCTTCTATCAATAATGCTTAGAAACACTTCAAAATAAATTTTATGATGAATTAAAATTATTTATTGAGAAATTTCGATGTACAAAGTTGACGATGCAGAAAATTAATAAATTAACAATGTTACGTAATCGGGTCAAAATACCCCCAACCCCGAACAGACCGTAACGAAACATGAACCCCTTCCCTCTTTTTTAATTCTGCGTAATATGTGAACGCTTCCATTGCGAATGAATTGTTCAGGAATATTTACAAATTTTCATTATTAATTAATGAAAATGTATCTTATTCCATTTAAATTTACAGTATCATTAAAAAAGGAATTTTTACGCAAAAAAAAACAAGTTTCAACCAAAAATAGAATAAGTAAATTTTCTATCACCACAGTAATTTTCCAAGAAAAAAAAAGGAAATTTCAACAAAACAGTTTAATTTCCAACCAAAGAGAAGAACATTTACTAAAAATTTGAATCGTCAACACAAAAATCCAGTTTGGAGAAATTATTACAAATTTAAAATTTGTTAAATTTTTAAACACAAAATGGAATTGCTTATTTTTTCTAAATATATATTTTTTCATACATTTCATACAGCTTTGATATGATTATATTTCATGTTACCTTCCTTTTTCATTTTATTCATTAAAATTGTAGATTTATTGTAAAATTTACAATTTTGAATCTTATTAGCTACAAATTTAACTATTTTGTAACAAATTGTTTTTTTTTTTTGATTGAAAAATAATTTTTTTAATTGAAAATTTTTACGAAACGTCGGCAAAAATTCGTAGTTTTGTACACACTGGAAACCGAAATATATATCTTTTATCATTCTTGTACTTTGTCAAAGTTAGTATTTTTTGATAAAAATTAATCCTTTTAGTTGCAACATTTGGTTCAAAACTCGATGTTTTTTTGATTGAAAATTAATTTTTTAATGTTAATTTAATTATTTGACATTTGGTTGAAAAGTGATCTTTTATAGTTGAAAGATTGATTATTTTTATTAAAAATGTATTTCTTGGTTGAAGATTGAATTATTTTGTGGAAATTTCCTCTTGTTTGTTTGAAAACATTTTTTAAACTGAATATTTAACTATTTCATGAGCGGTTAAAAATTTACATTTTGAAAATTCAACTGCCCAGTGGGCACAAAATGTGGCGACGTCTTTCGACATCTTTACGACATCCTATGTCCATGTCGTTTGGGTGTTTTTGCGATATCGTAAAGACATCTTCAGATCATACGACTTATTTACAATATCGTAAAGACGACATGTACATAGGATGTCGTAAAGTTGCCGTAAAGCATTTTTTTTTGGTTGAAAATTCAACTATTTGGTTAAAAATCTATGTATTTTGTAGAAAATTAATGCATGGGGTTGAAACTTAATTTTGATTTGGAATATTCGTCTTTTTTGGTGGAAAACTAATCTTCTTAGCCTATTCGGTTTTTGGTTTAAAAGTTATTTTTTTAAGATAAAAATTTAACCATCTAATTGAAAATTAATATATTTTCTCAAAAGTTCATTTTTTTTGTACCAAATCGTAGTACGTTTTTGAAAGTTCATCTTTTAAGTTAAGAAGTAGTTAATTAGAAAATTGATCTTTCTGGTTGAAAATTCATACATTTTTGTTAGAGGTTTGTCTTTTCTTTTAGTATAAAGTTTATCTTTTTGGTTGGAAGTTTAATTAAAATCTTACAAATTCATTTCTCTGTAGACAAAATTTATAATTTTTGTTCAAATGCATCTTTTGAGTTGCAAAATCATCTATTAGGTTAAAAATTCATCGACTTTCTTGGTAGAAAAATAATCTTTTTGGTTGAAGATTCATCATTTTAGTCGTAAATTAATTTTTTTTAATTGAAATTTAATTTGCCTAAATGAAAATGCAACTATTCCATTTTTGTTTAAAAATTGTTTTTTTGGTTAAAAATTTATGCATTTTGTTGAAAAATCGTCAACTTAAGTAAAAAAAATTGATCTTCGGTAAAAATTCACCTATTTAGTTAAATATAATTTTGTGTTAAAGATTCACAATTTTAATTTAAAACTCAATTTTTTTCTTGAAAACTTATCTAATTTATTTAATAATTTTGTTTCGGTTGATAATATTAATTCTTTTCACTAAAACTTTAATTTTTCAATGTTTTGTTTGAAGTTTCCCAGTGGGCACAAAATTTGGTGACGTCCTTACGACATCGTTACGACATCTTTCCAACATTCTATGCCCATGTCGTTACAGTGACCTTGCGATATCGTAAAGATATCATCAGATCATACGACATATTTATGATATCATAAAGACGCCTTAACAGCATGGACATAGAATTTCGTAATTTTGTCGTAAATATGTCGGTTACCTTTTTTAGTAGAAAATTCACGTTTTTTTTAATTCGTAAATTTTGGTAAAATAAGTTTTGTTTTCGATATTTTTTCTTATTTCTTAATACCACGATTTATCGGTGTATTGTCATTCCAGGAGGCACAATTTCGTAAATATGTCTTATCATCTAACGACTTCTTTACGATATCGTAAAGAGACTGTAATGACATGGACATATGATGTCGTAAAGATGTCGTAAAGACATCAAATTTTATACCCACGGGGATCTAAAACCGAGTTAACTTTCCTGTCCCCTTTATAATCGTGTATCAGTCGTATACATATATTTCAACGGATACATTGGACAAATCAAACTTTGGCGCCCTTTATAAGGACTTCTGTTCCGGACTAATCACGATGCGCAGTGACAAGTCTCTGTGATCCTGTATGAGTTTGTGTCTCGACTCTATCCAGTGGGCACCAAATTTGGCGACGTCTTTACGACATCGTTACGACCTCTTCACGATATCCATGCCGTAGGATATCATGAAGATATCCTAGACGCCTTAACGACATGGCCATAGGATATCCTAAAGTTGTCGTAAAGATGACACCAAATTTTGTGCCCATTTGGTACCTAGAGGATCTTTATACTGTAGATAATGTAGGTCTTTGTCATGCCGATGCTGTCTGTAGCACTCAAGAAAGAATTATTATGGTAGGGAATTGTAACACACATAACCTCAAAATACAAACACATCAAAATTATCAAAATTAAATTATTTTGAATTTAGCCGCAAAAAAAAGATTGCGGAGACGTCCGTTAGCATGTTCGCTATCATTCTCCAGATTTTGAAACATGCCCAGTGGGCACAACATTCGGCGACGTATTTACGTCATCGTTACGACATCTTTACCACAACTTTAGAATATCCTATATCCATGTTGTTTAGGTGTCTTTCGATATCGTAAAAACGTCCTATGATTTGACGATGTCTTTACAATACCGTAAAGATATTATAACCACACAGAAATAGGATGCCGTAAAATTGTCGTAAAGATGTCGTAACGATGTCGTAAGGACGTCGCCTAATTGTGTGCCTACTGGGTGTAATTTATTTTAATTTGATGGCGAAAAAAAGGTAGTGTTAATGTATCTAAAACTATTGCAATGAAGACCAAACGTTCAGAAGGAATAACATTCGTCAGTTCTTTTCATTCTCCAGCGTCAACTCTTATATTGTTTTATGCGTTCGTCAATTCTTTTATCTAACACCTCGCACATGCGCCTCATATAGCCATCCATAAGATGTTGCATCATACCGAACCTACGAAAAAATTGCAATTAGCAATCAACCAACTTACTATTTTTGTAATTTTTGGTTTCTAGAAATGTTTCGCTAATTTTTCATTTTCCTTTGATCAATAATACCCAGTGGACACATAATTTCGCGACGGCTTTACGACATATTTACGACAACTTTACGACATCCTATTTCCATGTCGTAACAATTTCTTTACGATATCGTAAAGACATCTTCAGATCATATGACATATTTACGATATCGTAAAGACGACTCAACGAGATGAACATAGGATGTCGTAAAGTTGTCGTAACGATGTCGTAAAGACGTCGCCAAATTGTGTGCCTAATGGGTATTCACATACCAACATTTTAATCTTATACTACTTTAACATGGAATTTTTTGTGAATGAAATTGTATTTATTTTAAACAAAACATGTTTTTTCAACTGTAAAAAATTGCTTTTCAACAAAATACTGGATTTGTTAAAAAACGAACTAGATTTTTTACATAATAGGTGAATTTTCAACATAAAAGTTAAATTGCAAACCAAAAATGTCATAGTTTATATTGCAATAAAAATGTCAAATTTACATTTAAAAAAAAAGATTTTCAAAACGAAATTAGAAGAATTTTCAACAAATAGGTATGTTTTACTCAAGAAAGAAATAAAAGTTTATCTGAATTTTTGAACCTTTAAATCAAAAGACGAATTTTCTCTATAAAAATGGAATTCTCAAACAAAAAATATGAAAGCAAAAACTTAATTTTGCACGAAACTGATGCATTTTTACCCAACAAAACATTAATTTGAAACCAAAAAAGACCTTTACACTAAACGTTAAAATTTGAAACCAAATGTAACCCTTCAATAAAAAAAAATAAATGTTTAACATTAATGAAGATTAACTGCATACAAAATATTAAATTAAAAAAAAAATTCTACTAAAAAAATGATTTTTAAATCAAAAAGAACAGATTTCTGTTCATTTTTCAATATTAAAACATAAAATTTAAAAAAGTACATTTTTTACGAAATAGTTAAATTTTCAACAGAATTGTAGGATTTTCAAACAAAGAGTTACATTTTTATCCGAGAAAGGGGGAATTTCTCTTAAAACATGAATTTTTAATATAACATTTTTTTAAATAGTTAAACTTTCATCTAGAAAATATTCCAGTTCACTTTTAAAGATAAAAATAAAATTCTTTAACCAAAATTTAATTTTTTAACCAAAAAGGCGACATTTGTATGAAAACAGATGGAATTTAATAAGAAACAAAATATTTTTTTAAGTTAAACTTTGATCCAGAACAAATTTCAGTTCAATTTTAAACAGCAAAATATAAATCTCGAAAAAAGTGAATTGTCTACAAAATGGTTAACTTTTCAAATAAAAAGGATGACATTTTAACTATCAAAAAAGTCTAACTTTTAAGTAAAAAGATTAATTTTCAAAAACGAACATTAATTTTCTACAAAAAAATTAACTTTTAAGTAAATACATTAATTTTCAATCAGATGGTTAACTTTTCATCCATAAAGGATCACTTTTAAATCAAAAAGCGAATAGATCAAAAAGATTTATTTTTCACCAAAAAACGACGAATTTTCAAACAAAAAGATTGAGTTTCAACCATAAACATTCATTTTATGCTTAATAAATGAATTTTTAACCAAATATTCGAATTTTCAGCTAAAAAAGGATTCATTTTCAACTAAAAAATGAAACATGTTAATTATTTATTTATGGAAATTATTTTCAACGATTAAAATAAGAATTTTCAACCGAAAAATACTAATTTTAACAAAATACAAAAATGATAAAAAATATATATTTTAGGTTTCAATCGTGTACAAATCTACAAATTTTTGCGGAAGTTTCTAGAAATTTTTCACTTGAAAAAATTCTTTTTTAACTCCAAAAACAATTTTTGAATAAAATAGTTAAATTTTCAACAGAAAAGAATAATTTTCTTCTAAAACAGAAGGATTTTATTTAGAATCGCTGCATTTTCAACTAACAAAACTAACTTTTAAATACAAAATGGAAGTTTTTTCTAAATATTTCTATTTTTATATATTTCATAAAATTTTGATATATTTATATTTTGTGTTATCTTCTTTCTTATTTTAACTGTTAAAAAATCAACAGAAATTTGTAGAAAATTCGTGTGTTGTTAACTAAACTGTGGAATTTAAAAATTTTAATTTGGAATTTCAAGAGAATATACGAATTTTCAACCAATTACCTAGAAAAATGTTATAATTGAAAAGATAAATTTTGAACCAAAAATGTAATAGCTGAATTTTCAGATTAAAACATTATTTTTCAACAAAATAATTTATTTTTTAAACGAAGACATAATTATCCCCATAAAATTATAAAGTTTTAAACAAACAAGAGTTTACTCAATTTTTCAAAATTTAATTCTCTGTGCGGAAAAATTAAAAGCAAAAAAAAATTCTTTAGGATCAAGTTTTAATCCATTAAATATTCAAATATATTAAAATGTTTTAATTTTAAGCATAAGTGGAGTCCTTAAACTTTTTAGTTTATAACAAAATTAAATATTATAATTTATTATTATTTAAAATATTAGCAATTATTAACCATTTAATTAACTACAAAAATAATATTCACAACAATTTCTACGAAAAATATTAATAATAATATCATGTATTATTATACTTCTAGTGAGAAATAAAAAATGTAACTACTAATTTAGATTCTCTTTCAGCTAAATAAAAAAATTATAATTTAATTCTTCACATAGTATAGAATATATTGAACTTGAAGACCCTCTAATTATTATTATATCAACTCCTAATTTTTGAAAGCATAAGAATAATAAATAAAAATAATGCGGATTAAAATAGTTATAGGTATAATCAATTATTCATATTTTTATTGATAAATTATTTAATAATTATATTATTCTGAAAAATTGGGATTCTAAAACACAATGCTTAGTTAAATAATTGATTTTGAACTGTAATGTGAAATTAATACAATTTGAAAGAAATACTTAAAATGCTATGCTCTCAAAGAATTGGCAGATGAAACTTAATGAACTTTATAACTTGAATAATTGTTAGAAATTAATTTGGTTATTTAATATTTTTCATTACAGTTGAAAATTTATCTCTTTGGTTGCAAAATCGTTTTTCTAAATTCAAAATTAATTTTTTAAATAAAAAAAATTCTTGTTTGGTTAAAACTTTATCATTTTAGTGTGATATTTATCTCTTCGAGTACAAATAAATTATTTTGTTTTGCAAGTATAAAATTCTTCTAGTCAATTGTGTAAAAATTCATAAATTCTCTTGAAATTTCAAATTTAAATTTCCCAGAGACATATTTTCTAAAAAATTTCGCAGTTTAATCAACGGACGTAGATTCCTAATATGATATTTTTAAATTACTGATTGCAAAATTAGAACATTTTTTTTGTCTGGTATAACATTTGGTCCATTCAGCGCTTTGTAATTTATAAATATGATATTCGGAAGCTGAGAATTACGACGATTCCAAGGATATTTTAATCGACTTGAGAAATTGAAAATTTAAGAATAAATGTTCATGTTTATGGAAAATTTTACAATATATTTTACTCTACTCCACTGTAGGAGCTTTAATTTATTGTTTGTATATTTTTTTTGTACATCTAAAAAAATATTTTTTTGAAGTAATTCTAAAAAAATTCATTTTTAGAATTCCTATGAATTTTGATAACATTTTTTTGTTCTTTTAAAATATTTTTAAATGCTTAGAAAGTTTCTAACAGTTGTGTTCCTGATCTTCAAAAATCTTCATTCTGTTTTTAATATTTTAAAATCTTTTCAAGTTTTAAATTATTTTGGAATCTTTAGAAAATTCATGTATTTTGTTAAAAAATAATCTTTTTGGATAGAAAATTAATCTTTTCGGTTAAAAATTCAACTGTTTGGTTAAATTTATGTTTGCTTGTAAGGAATACATTTTAGTGGTTGAAGACTCATTATTTTAGAAAAAAATTAATTTCTTCTATTGAAAGTTATACTGTTTTGTTGAAAAATCGTTTTTATTTCGCTAAAAATAAATTTTGGAACGGAAAATATAACTATTCCATTTTTAATTGATAATTTATCTTTTTTAGTTGAAATCTTAATTATTTTGGTAGAAAATTCATATTTATGTCCTGAAAATTAAACTTTTTTGTTAAAAATTCATATCTTTAGGTTGAAAACCAAACTGTTTTGAAGGAAATACGTCTTTTTGGATTAAAAATGCAAATCTTTGGCTGAAATTTTCTTTCTTCATTGACTGAAAAATCTTTCTTGTTTAAAAATTTATCTCTTTATGAAAATTTCATTTTTTTTTATTAGTCTGGTTTGGTTGCCGCTAATGTTAATAATAAGAAAACAAAAATGGCAACAGTAAAACGTCTCAGTGGGGAAAAAATGACTTTTTTGGTTTAAAATAACGTACAGCCCACAAATATTGAATTAGATTTTCAATTTGTTTATAAATAAAAAAATATGATTAAAAATAAATATTTTTTCTATTTGACGTTCCGGGTGTTCGTCAATAACAGGAAAATTGTTGAAATTGTCTCAGTTGCATAGAGTAACTTTAGTTAAAGATGTTTGAATATTATACAATAAACAAAAATATTTTTTCTAAACAAATGATTTGTTGACAAAATATTTTTATGACTTTCCATAATTATATCATTGTTTGTATTACAAAAAAATTTAATGAATAAATGCAGTAATCAGGCATTTTTCGAAGTAAAAATTAGTTTTTTCTATTTCAACTTTGTTAATTAGAGATTCATGATAAATTCATCAAAATTCTTAATTTTTGGATCAATTTTATGATTTTTTAAAACAAATTTAATAAACAAATGCATTATTAGGTCCTCTGCGACGGAAAAATTCTGTTTTTTTTTGTCAGACTTTTATCCGTCGACAGATTCCCCAATGATGTATTTATTTATTAAATTTGTTTTAAAAAATCATAAAATTGATGAAAACATGATGCATTTCACTGATGTTATCATGAAATTCCGAATTAAAAAAGTTGACATACAAAAAAAAAAAAGAATTTTTCTGCCGACCAATGCCCGACTAATGCATTTTCTTGTTAAATTTTTTTGAAAAAATCATTAACTTCATCAAAAAATTATGAATGTTGCTAAAATTATCCCAAAGTTCCTAATTCAGAAAAATTAACATACAAAAAAATGAATTTTTCTGTTGAAAAATGCCTGATCGCTGTATTTTTTCATTAAATTTGTTAATCATATAAAAATTATAATCTTAAGAGAACATTTTTTTTATTGAATATTGTTCACATTGAAATTTCTTGCAATACAACTTGAAAAAACGTATAATTATGGAAAATCGTAGAAAACATTTTTTCAACAAATAATTTGTTTACCAAAATGTTGTTTCTTTATTGTATTATATTAGAACATGTTTTACTAATGTTACTCTAGACAAACAAATTAATCTTGTTAGCCAAAAATTCATCTTTTTAGTATATAATTCATTTCTTTGGTTGATCCTGTTAAAAATTCGTTTTTTTGGGTTCGAAATTAATTTTTTCAATTGAAAATTTATTGGTTTAATTTTTAGTTAAATATTGATCTTTTTTAGCTGAACTTAATATATTTTGTTAAAATTAGTTTCTTTTTTTTGGAAAAAATTAATCTTCTTGGTTACAATATTTTGTTGAAAATTGATTCTTTGATTAAAAATTTGTATTTAATGTCAATTTAATCATTTCATCATTTTTATTAGAAATGTATTTCTTTGATTGAAAATTCATTTTTTTGATAAAAATGGTTGTTCTTGTCCTTGTTAAAAAATGAAATATTTTATTAAAAATTCTTCGTTTGTTGGTTACAAACATTTACATAACGAAAAATTAACATATTTTAATAATCTTTTTGTAGTTAAAAATTCAAATATTTGGTTAAAAATTAAAGTATTTTGTAGAAAATTAATGTTTGTGGCTAAAAATTCACCTTTTTTGTTAAAAAGTATTATTTTTTTAATAGAAAATTAATCGTATTGGGCTATTTCTTTGTTTGAAATTAATTTTAATTCATTGCTGAAAATTCATCTTTGTGGTTAGAAATTCAACTTTTTAATTATAAATTCAACATTTTTGTCAAAAATTAATTATTTTCGGTAAAATGTTAATCATTGTCGTAAGAAATTTATTTTTTTTTTGTTGAAAATTCATCTTTTTGGTAGAAAAATAATCTTCTTAGTTGTAATCTTTATAATTAGAAATTTTTAGCTAGAAAATTGTAATCTTTATAGTTAGAAATTCAACTTTTTTGTTAAAAATTCATTTTTTGGGGGATAGATTAATAACTTGCGTTGAAAATTAATCTTTCTGGTTGAAAATTTATGTATTTTGTGAATGATTCGACTTTTTTTCTTGAAAATTAATGTCTTTAATTGCCATTTTACCTTTTTGGTTAGAAGTTGAATTACATGGTTAAAAATTCCGTTTTTGGGGTGAAGATTTATAATTTTAATTGAAAATGTGTCTTTAGTTGAAATTTCATACATTTTGTTAAAGATTCGTCTTTTTTTATACAAAAATTTATCTTTTTGGTTAGAAGTTTAACCATTTGGTTAAAAATGCTCTTTTTGTAGAAAAAAACAACATAATTTTTGATTAAATTCATCTTTTTTGTGAAAAATTCATCTTTTTAGTTCATAAATTACTCATTGGGTTAAAAATTCGTCTTTTGTAGTTGAATATTTAACTATTTGATTTAAAACTAATGTATTTTGCCAACAGTTAATTTTCAATTTCTTTTGGTTCCAGAAAATTAATGTTTGTGATTGAAAATTCTTCTTTTTGGTTGAAAATTCGTCTTTTTTCGTAGAAAATTAATCTTTATAGCAAAAAATTCATCTTTGTGGTTAGAAATTGAACTTTTTAGTTAAAAATGTAATATTTTGGTTAAAAATTAATTTTGTTCGGTGAAATATCCATAATTTTTGTTCAACATTTATTTCCGTGACTGAAAATTTATTTTTTATTGTAGAAAATTCGTATTTTTGGTAGAAAAATAATCTTCTCTGCTGGAAATTTATCTGTATATACCTTTTCAGATAAAAATTCGATTTTCTTTGTAAAAAATTTAATTTGTTAACCGAAAATTTAAATATTCCATTTTCGGTCAAAAAGTTATCCTTTTTAGTTAAAAATGTATGTATTTTGTTGAAAAAATTTTGTTTGTTGAAAACTTAATGTTGGTTCATCGAGAAAGCAAATGAAAGCAGATATGACTCATTTTATTTATATCTTTCAAATATAATAATTTATTAATTTATCAAACTTGTGTTGAAATTGGTATATACTCTTGTTATTAACAAATTTGTTTTTCTTGAATCTTAAATTGTTTACGCTTTTAATATTAGGAAATGAAAAATAAGGAAGATGAGTGTGCATTTTATCTGTATTATATGCAAAAAGCAAATCAATTTGTTTGTTTGACTTATTTTTAAGTTTCAAGAAATTGCAGTCTCATTGCTTTGAACCAAATTAAATCTGTTAAGCAATCTGAATCTTTTTTCAGCTTCACGACTTCTCATGTTTTTCATGTCTATAGCCTTTTTAAAAATTAATATTTGCAGTTTTGAATAATTTTACATATTTTCACAAAATTAGTATCCCTTCAATAGACAATTAAGAAATAATATTGAATAAAAAAATGAAATAAATAAATAAGAATATTTTCATTCAAAAATGGAAAGTTTTCATAATAAGTTGTAACGTTTGTCTGAATTTTTTCTGTTTTTTATTGTTTTCAAATAATTGTTCCAAAGTTTCTGCCTCTCTTAATGAATTAGTCTTTTTTCCTCTGTTTTCAAAAAACTTCTCTTTTTTTCTTGAATATGAACTGAATTAATAGAACCTAATAAGAAAATCCAAATATTATTTGCTGGAAGTTAATTCTTTTTAATATAAAATTGTACCTCATATCATTTTATGGTACGGAATTCTCGTGAAAACCTCTTATATTGTTGTTAAATTCTTTTGTTAAACATTTTTTTTCTAAAAATTTTCTTTTTGTTGTTTAAACTTTAATTATTTTGTTGAAAATTCGTTGTTTTTGGTTGAATTTAACCTTTTTTCTATTTAAGTTAACACCATTATTGATTGAAATATCAAATATTACGTTTATCAAATCAAATTTTCAATTATTTTTGAAATTGGTTTAGAACTACTACACATTCTTTCTAGATATTTGAATTTTCGCAAAAATGTATACCCATTTTTTTTAATTCTGCCAAATAAAAAATATTCCTTTAAAATACTCTAAATTTATTTTCAAAAATTTTTAAACATCCTTGAATTCAATTTTCTTAGTAGCCTTAAGAAAATGCTTTCGACCAAGTAATTGAATTTTCATTAAAAAAAGAAAAAAAGATGAATTCTTATCAATAAATATAATCGTTGATACTTCGGCCAGAAAAATTCGTCAATTATAAATTAAAAATGGTTGAATTTATTTTTAGAAAAACTCATTTTCACCCGAGCAGTTTGACTCGTAACCAAAAAAAAAAAAACAAATTTATGCCAAAAGGGATGAATTTTCGACAAAGCAAGATTTTTCATTAAAAAAAAAACGACTTCAACCAAATTTTTGAATTTTTTACCACAATAATCTAATTTTTAAACCCAAAAATGATTGTCAACAAAAAAGTTAAGTAAAGAAATTTTTAATTTAAAAAAGGCGAATTCTTACCAGAAATATAATAGTTGATATTTCAATCAAAATATATTTTAATTGCAAATTGGAAGCAGTTGAATTATTTTTTTAAAAGAACGCATTTTCAATAAAACTGTTGAAGCCTCAACTTAAATGGATTATATTTTAAAGAAAAAGTTGAATTTATTAATAGTTTATTTTTTTCTATTGAAGATTCAAAATTTTATTTAAAAATCCATCCATTTTATTGAAAATTCAACGGTTTATTTAAAAATTCAACTGTTTCGTTAAAAATGCATCTTTTTGGCAGCAAATTACTCTTTTTGCCTCAAAAATTTATCTTATGGTTTAAAAATGCAACTACTTGTTTAAAAATTTATACATTTAGTAGAAAACGGAATATTTTTACTTGAAATTTCATTAATCCAAGGTGTTTAAAATTTACTTAATGTGGAAAAATACTTTTAAATTTCCGTTCTTGAAATTTATCTTAGAACAGTTTTTAAAACTTAATTTTAGATCAAGTAGTAATTACAACTGAAGTTAATGCAAGAACCTTATTATTTGGGATAAATTGTTTCTTCAATTATTAATATTATTATTATTATCCAGATAGTACAAATCTAATAGTTAAATTACCAATAAAAAAATTAATTTTCAATAAAAAAAAAACAACTTTACAAAAATCTGTTCAATTTTCAACCAGAGATAAATTTTTAATTAAAATTACGAAACTTCATTTTAAAAAATTTAAAAAAATCTAATACAAAAGATAAATTATGAACCAAAAATAGAAAAGTTAGATTTGCAGTAAAAAATTGCAACTCAAAAAAGGAACGAAATTTTAACAAAACTGTTAAGATTTTAATTTACGTTGTGAATCTTCAGTTAGAACTTTTAACAAATATTAGTTCAACTTTGAACCAATTACTGTAATTTTTTACCAAAAAAGTTTAGTATTCACCAAACAATGTAACAATAGATTTAAAAAAAAAGTTTTCATCTTCAAACAAAAAACAATTAAATTCAATAAAATAAGAAAAATTCTTAACAAAATAGTTAAATTTTCAACCCAAAAAGAATTTTCAGTCAATGAAGAAAGAAAATTTAAATAAATTGTTGAATTTTCAAACAAAAAAAAAGTTTTCGGCGAAACAATTGAATATTTATATTCGTAGAAAAAAACCCGAACATCTGATTAAAATGCATTTTTTTGTTGTTGAAAATTCATAATTTTATTTGAAAATTAAACTACTTACCTAAAAATTCAACAGTTTTGGTAGAAAATTCAATTTTTTCGTAAAAAAAAATCAACAAATGGTTAGCTATCCTAAATTAAAGGAAATTGTTTTCAAATGAAAATTTAAATATTCCATTTTTCGTTCAAAATGTATCTTTTTTGCACCAAAAATGGAACTGTTTGGTGAAAAGTTACTCATTTTAAATAGGTAATTAATCTTCTCCATTTAAATTTCAATTAGGTTTAAATAAACTTATATAATAAAAATAAAATTATAATAATAAAATTAAATTAAAAAGTAAATTAAAGATGTATTCAGTTTTTTTAATTCTTTTTTTTATTGGTTTGATTGTTACAACTATTTTGCTGAAAATTCTTTTTAGTTTAAATCAAATTTTCCTTATCTAACAATAAAAACTTTTTTTATTGAAATATAAATTCTTATACTTTTTTTTTCAAAATTCAGTTCTTGACATTCATAATTTTAGTACAAAATTAATTTTTTTGGTGGAAAAAGTGTCTATTTTTGGAAATTTCACTGTTTTGGGGTAAAAATTAAATTTTTTAAAACTGAAATTTACTTTTTTGTTTATATTTCATATTTTTGAATAAAAAATGCCACTGTTTTGTATAGAAAACTCGTAATTGTGTCTTGAAGGTTCCCAGTAGACACAAAGTATGGCGACATATTTACGACAAAATTACGACATCCTATGTCCATGTCGTTAAGGTGTCTTTACGATATCATAAATAAGTCGTATGATCTGACGATGTCTTTACGATACCGCAACGACGCCGAAACGACATGGACATAGGATGTCGTAAAGATGTCGCAAAGATGTCGTAAAGACGTCGCCAAATTTTGTGCCCACTGGGTTCTTACTTTTAATTAGAAATTAAGAGATTTATGCCAAAAAAGCTGAAAACATTGAAATATTGCAAGAAATTTGTTCATAACTCTACGAATTAACAATTTTATAATCTTATGTTTTCCCACGGAACCTCAGGATATTGATCGATCCATTTTAAATTTCACACAAGTTATTGCGTCACATTTGGCCGGATTTTAATTGCCACTTCCGGAATGCTGTGTTGAATTTTCTCTCAAAGCGAAGTTTTAAATTTCTTATATCTAAATACGAATCTATGAATTAAAAGTAATTTGATAAAGAAAACAATTTGTAAAATTTCAATCCGAAGCTTAAAGTTGTTTAAATATGAAATCTTCCAATTTAAAAAAGTACCATTTACGTCACTTAATTTCGAAATTTGATTGATTTTTAAGAAACGTAAAATTACCTATACATAACATTTTGCAAATTAGATTATTGCTCTCTTTTTACTATTTCCAAAATCTTAAAAAGGAAATGATTCAAGAAAAAGACATTGTAAACGTTTTTAATGATTTTATAAATTAATAATTTTACATGGAACTAAAAAAAAAACTATTTACCAGTTTAGCGAGAACGCAGTGTAATAAAAAGGCGAATTTGTATTAAAATTCTTATATTTTGTAAACAAATATCATTAGTAGAGGGTACGTACTGATGCCATGGTAAAAATACAAAAAAAAAAAGAATCTGAAGGCAGAATCAAAGTTAAAAATTATTCAAGTGTCAGTGCGAAATTCCAACGTTTCCTCAAGAACATGATCTGGATTTTCTTGATTATCCGGATTATCCAAAATATCCAAAAACTCTATCATTAAATGCGGTCGTTTCGCAATCAAAATCTTAAATTCGTCCAGGTTCTTCACACTTTGACGGTTTGAAGCAACAAAATTTAGAGCCCTTTTCTTCAAATCCAGAATCGAAAATATATCCGCGATTTCTAGAATTTTCAAAATATTGACAATCTCTAAATTTTGTTGCATGTAAGTGATGCAGATTTCCTTGAGCCTTTTTAGGTCGTATTTCTCCGCAGCAGTAAAAAGTTCCGGAGCCAATTCTTTCAAATCCATATTATCGACTTTATCAGTATATATAAATCGAAGCATCGTTTCAACCGTTTTTGGGTTTAAATCTTTAATCTTTAAAGAAGAATTCAGTTTTTCACTCATTTCGTGTGAAAACATCGCTTCAAAAACTTTACTTCGCGCTGCAAGAATAGCTCTATGTGCCCCAAATTTGCGATTTTCAACCAAAATTGAAACATCCTGCAAGGTTTGGTTATCGGCAAAAAATGTGGACATGTCTTGAATCAAATTATTCGACTCGTAAAATTGAGGACGCGGGTTCTTGTAGACATGCTCAGTCGAATCATAAACCCGAACTTCACAAATGATTATTAAATTCTTGTCTAAACTTTTATTCCAATTTAATTGTTCATGGAGTCTTTTTCCAGTTAAAGTTTCCCAAGAAACGATAGAATTCGGATCCATTAAACATCTATAATTAGAAAATCGAAAAACCTTTCTAGAATCGATTTCAAAAAACATCGCAATATATACGTAAATTTGTTTGGAAAACTTTCCTCCTACTGCGATTTTAAAGGGCTTTTTATTATGCTCGGTTATTTCTGGAGGTTCAAATTCAATATACCATTTTGGCGTTTCTTCCTCATCTACAGGAAATAGAGGCGATTTGAGTAATTTTACGGTTTTACTAACGAAATCATAATCTTCGATGGTCCATCTAATACTTGAAGTACGAAATTTAACTTTTGTCGAGCATGACAAATCCTTTCGACCTACTTCAGTGTTTAAATTTTCGATAGATTCTGTAGACATGATGAAACTGTGAACAGAAATATTGACATTCATGCCTAAACACTTATAAATTATTTGAAAATAGTAAAATAATTGAACCCAGTAGGCACAAAATTTGGCGACGTCTTTACGACATCGTTACGACAGCTTTAAGACATTCTATGTCCATGTCGTTAAGTCGTCTTTACGATATCGTGAATATGTCGTATGATCTGACGATGTCTTTACGATATCACAAAGACACTGTAACGACATAGATATAGGATGTCATAAAGTTGTAAAGATATCGTAACGATGTTGTGAAGACGTCGCCAAATTTTGTGCCCACTGGGAAGTTACTAATTGTTGCTATTTTGTCGACCACGTTAATTAATTAATTTCTGATGTTAAATATAGCCGATTACTGGTCGAATGAGACAAGTTATTTGAATGATAAATATTTTAATACTTTGATTATAATCATTTGAATTATAAACCAAAAAAATGTCACATTTCACAAAGATCAGGGTGGCCGTTTGAATCGAAACAAAAAAAAATTCCCAGTTTTTTCTCGGTTCGAAAACATTTTTCGCGGTAAATAAAATAATAAAATTTGAACCCTAAAGCTAAAAATTTTTCAGTTGAAGTAATAAAACAACAAATTGTAAATTAAAGCGCTTAAAGTTGAACTCTTACATGTTAAATTATTTGAAATTTATATCAAATGCACAGTAATTTACACGTATAAAATGGTAGTTCCGTACTCAGAGTTTTCAATTAAACAAGTTTTAAAGAAATGCAGACAAACAGCAAAATTTTCCATTTTAACTTTTATTAAATATATTATTTGAAGCAATTTTAAGCCAGAAATATTAAAAATTTTTTTTTTAACTGAACACTTCTTAAATTAGAAGTTAAATTATTTTCTTTTGAAATAGTTTAAATAACCTTAAAAAGCTTTAATATTTTATTTCAAAATCTTAAGAAAACTAGAAGTTGTTTTAAATTTTTTCAAATTTCAAATTATTTTTGAAATTTTTTCAGAACTTCTAAATAGCTTTTGAAATTATTAGAATTTTTCTACAGTTTTTAGAAAAACCTGCTTATTATGTGTCGAACAAGATTTGAATCATTTTAAGTTTTAAAAAGCTTTTAAATTAATTTAAAATTTGAAAATATAGCAAATAGCCCCAGCTTAATTGAAAACAAAATGTAGATTGTTGCAGATTTCAAATCAAAAATGTAGAAGTTTTTCAATAATTGCGAAAGCCTTCAAAAGAATAAAAATTTTCGTAATATTGCTAGGAAAATTAAAAATGATTTTTCATGTTCAAAAATTATTTTAAGAGAATACTTTAAAAGATTTTAAAAGGCTTCCAAAACTGTCAAAAAATAATCTAAAAGATTTTAAGAAAATCTTTTAAAATTTACAGGATTTTCTAAAAATCGTAGGAAAAATTTAATTCATTTTTAAAGATATTTATTGAGTTTTTCCTACAATTCTAGAAATTCAAAATACAAATCCTAGAAATTTAAAAACTATTACAGATTTTTTTTGACAATTTTGGAAACCTTAAACCATGGTTTTTAATCTTCTCTTAAAATAATGATTCAAAATGAAAAATCTTTTTAAATTTTTCTAGGAATCTTAAAAAAATATTGTTATATTCTTTCAAAGCCTTTCAGAATTCTTAAAAAGCTTCTGAATTTTTTATTTGGAAAAAGTCTACATTTCATTTTAACCTAGACTATAGCTATATTTCCTATATTTAAAAATAAAAATTATTTCTATCCGTGGTTTTCTGTTAACAACGATGGATCGATGTCCAAAAAGATTACAAAATTTTTGGAATACTCAATTATTCGCATTAGGACATTCAAAGTTTAAAGTTATCATTCTGAAATTGTGACAATTCTGTTTTAAATTGTTTGATATTGAAATTTTTTTAATTAAGAAATTCTAAATTGAAGAGATTTTTAAATTGAACATTGTTTATTGAGACTCTATCGTAGGTTTTATTTGTGTAACAACTAATGAACAATTTTCAATTCTTTGAAATATTAATTTTTCGGTTCTAACTTCTCTGGCAATTATTTTATTCCCTGAAATATTTTCTACAAATCTGGTGAGTATTTTTATAAAGAATAATTTACCTTCATAGAATTCTAGCAATAAAATCGTTTCGCATGCATTTTTTTAATCTTTCCAAGAATAAAATATAAACTCTTGTATATTTAAATAGCTCTAAATTTTAAATTATTCAATATGCTTTGAAATTGCGATTAGCCCTTGGAAGAATAACGTAACATAAGAAATACCTTTCTTTTTTAATTGCCAGTTGCATATATTTTTAATTTGTTGACCTTATACGAAAAAAAGGTATTCAGATTTTTTTTCAGAAAATTTCTGATTTTTGAAGCTGTTTTATAGATGGAATAATATCGTTTCTTATGCACAAAAAATTGTTAAAATCTTTTTTAAAAAGTTTTAAAAAGCTTAAAAAAGGTAAAACGTTTAAATGGTTCTGAAATGTTTATTATTTAAGGTTTTTTTAAAATTATTACTTGAATTGAAAATTTAAAAAAATTCTACAAAAATTATATAAAACAAATTAATATAAAAACTTGTGAACCCCAAACGAAAAAAAAATTTCAACCTAAATTTTCTTTGAACTTACTAATATGGTCCAAAATCGAACTTCGCAGGATTAAAATCAGAATTGTTATTTTAAACTTAAAAAATAATCTTTTCAAACTTTAAACATAAAAAAGTTTGTTCTTCGGTATGAATATTCGATTATTTTAATTAAAAAATAAATATTTATCAAAGAAAACTTTGTTCAGCACTAGGTCGTCTCAAAATTTTTTTTTTAGTTTTTTAATCGTAATTAAAAAGTCGATTTTCAAAAAAACAATTTTTATAATTTTTCTTAAACATTATGTAAAAGAAACCTCCCGCAAGCTTCAGTTTTTAGGATCTTCTTATTTTCTAATAAATCGCCCGACCGATAGAAATTTCAGAATATATACTGAAGATTCTTAGGCTCTGAGAAGCTCTGTGAAATTCTCAGCAAGCACTCAGCTGAAATTGAAATAAGAATTCGATCCTTTGTTAAGCATTCAAATTAAAATTTAGAAATAGATTTTTAAATTTCAAAATTAAGAGCTTAAAACATAATAATTCAGAATCTACGGGTTTGGATTGTTTCAGATATTATTTTAATGTTTAAAATTGGAATTAATATAACGTATCTCGTAAATCGAATGAGATACGCCAACTCTGAGGCAGGGCTATTTCGCCTGAGAATACTCTAGAGATTTGTATCCGTAGGGTAGCGCAGAAACACGATTCACTTTTTAATTTTTGATATTTTATGTCTCAAACCAAATGATTTTTAAAGGTTTAAATTGTTTCCGATTTCAGAACCTCAATTAAGATAGCCGTTTGAGGTTATGTTAACGATTAAATAATAATAAACAGGAACTCATCGTGTGACTGGATCTAGATCGTGCAAATAAAAACTCTTTGGAATTTTTCAGTTTAAGTCAAATTGATACCTTACCAATGCGATATTTATTGCCCTTGAAACAGCCGAATTCAGGATTACCTATAACCAAAATTGGTAAAATTTATTTTTGTATCTTTGATTAGCTTTTCTTTCTTATTGTTCGTTAGTCACGCACAAGACAAAGACGTCAGAATCTGGCAGGTTTGCAGGTTGGATCTCGATTCCAGTGATGCCAATACTGACTCTTTGAGCTACTGCGCTTGCGTCATGGCAGCGTCTGGTTAATTGCAATCGGCGGGAATTTCAAAATAGATATTAGAAACAATTCTTGTAATTGAAATATATAATTATCAGAAAATTCACAAAAATGCATATTAACTGTCCAACTTTTGATTTCAGACAAGAAAAAATTCACTAAACATACATGTTCTGAGTAACAGTTTATTTTTATTGAATTCCAAAAACTAACTTAGTTTCTATGCAAGGTTTTTGATAAATACAATTTATATAATATAATATTACCACAATAAAATAAATTGTATAATATTATCACCAAATTACTAGAGAAATCTAGTAACATTTCAGAAAGTTTCAAACGACATGTATTTTTGAAAATTGCTGGAAAATTTCAATATGTCCCTTCCTTATAGTTATTGAATAGTCAATAATTTCAGAAGAAAGTGAGAATGGAGGTAAAATGAAGCAAACAAGAAACGCAAAATAAGAAATTGGCGATATTTAGAATTTCTTTCCCATTATGTTTCTTATTCACTTAATTTTGCCTTTATTTTCAGAGGAAAAAATAATGCCACATGTGCATCACGCAGTGACAGCAAAAAATCGCCGCGCAAGGGATTTTTTACAAGTTTGCATGTTTTAGACTAATTAAACGGAAAATTTTCTATTGCAGCAAAAAAAAATTAACATTTTTTGCTTTTTATGTATGAAATCGCACTTGCGATAATATCAGTGATTGATTTTTGATGTCAGAATGTCACAATAATGTCAGCGACGGAATGAATTTATTAAATCGATAACCGAGAAACTAAATTATAACAATAAATAAATGGCCGGGAACCAAAAGCAGGGGCGCTTTTTCAGAAAGTGAAAATTTTATTCTTAATATTTTTAATAGAATCTACTATTTGGGTTAAAATTAATAATAATAATAATTTTTCGTGACTAGTTCCAAACTCTATAACAATTTTCAGCAATTTTCTCAAGAAATATTTTTTTTTCCTTTACAGTATATCAGTTTCCAAAATAAAATCAATTAGAATGGAAATCTTAAAAGATTAGAATATTTATTTATTTAGTGGCAGAAGACTTAGCGTTTTTTAAATTTTAAGCTTCAAAGATTATACAATCCAGTTTTTAAACATATTTTTTTGCGCAATTGTTCGTAAGAGAAATAGTCCTTTTTATGTTGAGAGCGGCAAGAACAAAAATGGTATAAAACACAATTTTAAAGCTGCAAGATTATAAAATACATTAGATTTAAGAGACTCAAGAATTAAATAATACTGAAATAAAGTTAAATTTTTCATCTTTAATCATTCTGAACTGAAATTTTTAAGTTTTCAATGTCTTAATTTGAACATTTTCATAATTGAAACGGTGAAAATTAAATAATGTTGTATTTCAACTTCATGAAATTGTAAAATAAAAAATAAGGAGCCTTCAATATTAATGAATTTTAAATCCTAATGAAAAATTACAATTTTTGTATTATATGTCGTAAAAATGAAAAAAAAGCAGAAAAAATAAGAAAATTTTACAATTGTGGGCAAAATGCCCCAATGGTGAATCTAAATTTTTTTTAATTTTCTAAACTCGAAACTTTTGAAATTTAAGACATTTTAATTTAAACCGTAGCAATAGAACAGAAGTAATTTCTAATATTGTCCAATGACATTTAAAGTGACTACATTAATTTAGGAATGAAAATAAACCAGGTTTCAGTTTAAATTTAAAAAATTTAACATTCTAAACCTCAAAATCAAATTAATCTATAAATGTTCCAAACGAAATGATCTAAAAAGGACAGATCCAAAATTGAACGATTATAAACTTCCTTTAAAAATGGATAATTATTCAACTTAACTTTTTAATTTGAAATCTAAAATGAAACATTTGATACATTTTAACTACGAAAGTTGTAATTTTAATTGCCTGAACACTCAACATTTTAGAATTTTATAACGTTTCAATTTGACTTGCAAAACAGAAACGTTGGATACACTTTCATTTAACTGATTCCTGAAATCTTCCTTCTCTTTATTCCAGTCAGATTCTCTCGGATTTCTACATCTCACCGGAACAGAAATTGTAGTGTTCGGATTTGCTCAAATTGACGTAATCGAAGAGTATCCAATTGAAACTTTTATTGTTCAAGGACCAGTAATTTGTTAATTTCAAATGAAAATTCTTAAAATATCAACAATTATGAATTAAAAACTTCGCAATCAGAAATTCTTGAAGTTACTCTTTAAAAATTGTACAATTTTTAATGCTCGAACAACTAAATTAAATTTTCAAAATTA
Source organism: Belonocnema kinseyi (assembly GCF_010883055.1). Lineage (NCBI taxonomy): Eukaryota > Metazoa > Arthropoda > Insecta > Hymenoptera > Cynipidae > Belonocnema > Belonocnema kinseyi. Next base: position 43,494,402 of record NC_046657.1, read on the forward strand.
AGCAATTTCAAAGTTCGAAATTTGTAATTAAAAATTGACTAATTTCAAACAAAAATGATTAAAACTTCAAATTTTTTTTAATTAAAGAATTCATAAATTGATGATATGCCAATCTGTAGTTGAATAATTATTAATTAAAAAATTTTCCGCTTTTAAAAGAAGTTCAGAATCGTTCAATTTTGGATCTGGCCTATTTAAAAGTATTTCATTTATAACAACTTTAGAATAGTTCAATTTTAAGTGCTTAAAATTGTATTCATTCAATTCCAGTTTAAAGTTTTGAAATCCTAGAAGCTTTGATTAAAAATTTTTTTAACTTTTTAAATTTGCAACTTTGCACTTTTTACTGCTTAAAAACTACTAACGATAAATCCATTATGCAATTTTGAATTATTCAATATTTGAGACTCGTAATTTCATAAAGCCAGATTTGATAGGCGCGCACTCATGATAGTAAGACCTAACTTAACTATTTTGAGAAACATCTGAGTTGACATACTTATTAAAAAAAAATTTTAATTGTATAGTTGTGATGTTACTTGCAGCAATTAGGATTTAAAAATTCACTTTCTCATTAAACATTCTACAAAATTCCGTTTCATAATTATATCAGGTAACAGCCCAGAAAGCTAAAAAAAAATATGGAAAATTTGAACTAAACATTGAATTAATTAATATTGTAAAAATTGTTTTTCTACTAAAATTAAAACATTCTCCATTTTATAATTAGAATAACTTAAAAAATTATTAAGAATTATTGAATGCAAAATTGTAAAATTTCAATGTAAGATTCATTTTATTTATTTAAAAACTATAATTTCCAACTTTAATCGATCATACAAATAATTTCATGTAGCCACAAATGTTCATTTTATAATGAAATAATATTTCAAACTTTTTCAATTTGAATTTTAAATTGTTTAAATAAAAAAATCAAATTGTTGGTATAATTCGTACTTTGAACATTTATTTATTTTTATAACTTTAATTTGTACTTTTAATTTCAAATTTAGTATTAAATTGAGTTTTAAATCTAATTTAAAACTAATGCGGTGTCGCTTGTTTTGCGACTTTTTGACAAGACAGTTGATTTCTGTTCTACCTTATAATTTTTATTATTATTCAAACCAAAAATTGGCTCGTAACCTTTGTTATGTTTCAAAACAGTACAATATTTACGAATTTAGAAGTCATTACCTCCAACTTTTGCTTCTATTTTTAGATTCTCATCAAGAGAAGGTATTACATATGCGTAAAATT
>NC_046657.1:43495671-43508901 GCF_010883055.1 Belonocnema kinseyi
TTTGTCAAATGTCCACGTTTTGAGACCCCCTGAATCCGAAAAACTGATTTTTACGAATATGTTTATCTGTGTGTCTGTAGATTTTTAGTTTGTTAGGACGATAACTTTCGAAAGAATTGACAGATTAGATTGGCATTTCGTATACTCATTCAGGGTTCTAAAATAAAGGTCAAGTTCATAAGTTCATTTTGGATAAAAATTCAAAAAGTGAGCTTATTTTGTAAATTTTTTAGATCACTTTTTTTTAATGTAAAATTTTTCTGTACAAACAGTCATAGTATTGAAACAGACGAACAATTTATCCTTATTTAAAAAATTTAAGCGAAGAAAAATGCTTCTTTGTTAATGCCCTCAGGATTGTCCAAAAAAAAATAGACAAAAAAAAACAGAGTTTTTGGTTTCGTACCTAAAGGAATGCCGCACATTGGGAAGAAAAATAACTTGTTTGGTTCAGGTTAACGTACGGCCCACAAATCTTCACCGATTTCAAAAAACAAAAAAAATTGCAAAAAGCTAACAAGATTTCTAAGAGAGTTGTCCATCCCGATTTTTGAATTAGGTTTTCAATTTTTTTATAAATAATCAAATATGACGAAAAAATGGCCTTTTTTCTATTTCACGTTACCAGTGCTCGTCAATAACAGGATAATAATTGGAATCGCTTAAGTTGCATAAAATAGCATTAGTTAAAGATATTCCAATATCAGACAATATACGAGTACACAAAAATTTGTTATCAACAAATTATTTGATGAAAAAATGTTTTCTACGATTTTCCATAAATACACGTTTTTTCAAGTTATGTTGCAAGAAATTGGAATCGAAACAATATTATGCAAAAAATTTTTACTTCTGATTATAATTGTTTATATTATAAACAAATTTAATGTACAAATGTAGTAATCAGGCATTTTTTGACAGAAATATTCGTTTTTGTCTACGTCAATTTTATTCAATTCGGAAATGTATGATAATTTTAGCAAAATTATTAATTTTGTAATTAATCTTATGATTTTTTAAACAAATTTAACAAAAAAATGCATTATTCTGGCATCTGTGGACGGAAAAAGTCATTTTTTTCGATTTCAGTCTTTTTAATTCGGAAGTTCATGATGATTTCAGCGAAATTCATAATTGATTGATAAATTTTATATTTTTTAAAAAGCAAATTTAACAAACAAATGCATTATTCGAGCATCTGTCGGTGGAAAATTTAAGAAAATTATTTAACGCAAGAACATTATTTATATTGATGCAAAATCTTGTTAAATAAAACAAGAATCCAACGACCAAATTTAGACCAAATTATGGTCCAAATTTGGTCGTTGGATTATTGTTTTATTTAACAGGATTTTGCATCAATTTGATTATTGGACGTTAAATGGGATTTTTAATTTGGATTTTGGTCTAATTTAAATTTTTTAAATTTTGATTATTTATATTTTAAAATTACTTTGAAATCTTAAAACTCATTTAAATTCTACCGAAGTTCCTTACGAATTCTTTAAATTTAGTTAAAATCTCTTTAATTCATTAAAAACATCCTGAACACTTTTAAATATTTTGAAACATTTTAAAATTCGTTTATAAATTGAAATTGTTTTTAATTCAAATAACTCCGGTTAAATCCCTTGAAATTCCTGAAAGTCTGCTTAAATACTTTCCAAGATTTTAAATAACTTTACTGACTTTTTGAACCATATTAAATCCATTGAAATGGCACAAAATCCCTTAAAATCACTAAAAATCTCTTGGACTCATAAAAAGTATTTTAAAGTCTCCAAAATCGCTTGAAAACTCTTGTGCTTTTGGAATTCTTCTGAAATCTTTTAAACTTCTTTAAAATTACTTGAAATATTTTGAAATTCATTTATAATTTTTTTTCTTTTTTAATTAAAACAATTTTTTAATCGCGTTAGATTATTTTGAAATACATTAAATACTTTCAAGCACTTGAAAATATTTTATAATTACAAAATAATACATAAACACTTTTGAAATGTCTTAAAATTTTTGTAAATCATTGAAAATAATTTAAAATTATTAAAAACGTGTAGAGCGTGTCACGAGTGCTTCGAACTCTTCTACGCATGCGTCGCTCTCTGTCTCTGATTCGTTGCTGTTCGCGCGCAATTTGAAATGCTAAAAAATAACATTTTTGTGTTTTATTATGAATAATGTCATTTTAACTTATATAAATATTTATTAGATCGATATTAATGAATCTTGATAAAAATAAAAATTTATTGAGTGCCTACTGTGTAAGTAAAAAATATCCTTTGGTACTCACTTGTATTTTTTTGCATATTTTTATGAGATTTTTTAATATGTTTTCGAAACTTTTTTTATATATTTAACAAAAGAGAGGTATCTAGACCTTATGATCATGTGATCACAAACTCTCAATACCTTAAATGTCATTTCTACAACAGTTTTCAACATTTTTTCATGAACTTCTTCATATATTTTATTAACATTTTTAAATCGGAGTTTAATATGAAGTTTTTAGAACTCTTGTAGAGTTATAATATATTCGTTTTAAATTAAATCCTGAAATTTATACAATATCTATGACATTTGTTTAAGATTCGCTCTCATGCCCGACTATAGAAATAATTCAGGAGAGATTAATGCACTTTTTTCCGTGTGCCCGAATAATGCATTTGTTTATTAAATTTGTATCGAAGATCATAAGATTAATAAACAAATTATGAATTTTGCTGAAAATATCAAGAAGTTCTGAATTTTTTAAAATGTACATCGAAAAAAACGAATTACTCTGTCGAAAAATGCCTGATTACTGCATTTGTTCATAAAATTTCTGGCAATATAACTAGAAAAACGTATAATTATGGACAATCATAAAAAAACTTTTTTCAAATTAATTTGTTTATAAAAAATGTTGTTGTTTAATAATATATAGAATATTGGAACATTTTTATCTAATATTAGTTTATGAAACTTAGGCGATTTCAACACTTTTCCTGTTATTGACGACTGTAAGTTATTTTGAACCAAAAATGTCATTTTTTCCCCACTGAAGGTTGGTTGAACTTCTCAGCATAAAACACTAACCAGCTATGGCCCTTGGTTGAAACTAATCTCCTCCCACCCCCGCTCCCAAACCCTCGTTAATCAAAGTTTTGTGGGTTCCTGAGGTAGGGATTCAATTTAGAAGTTAAAAAAAAAGTAAGGCTGATGAGTAGACCGTATGTGCTGCGTTTAAATCACAAAAATAAAATTGGAAATGAGTTAATTCAGTTTTTGAAAAACCGGCAGAAGTTGCAATAAAATGTTTAATAACAAACTTTTTTGAAGAATGTGCATTATTTTAAAAGAGACAATAAAACTACGTCTGCTTTAATATTAATGCGTGTTATGAATTGTAATAATATACATTCATGTAAATGATATACAAGTTGAGATACAAATTCGAGTTCACCAAATTACTGTTGTCGATCTTTTGACTTTTAGGTTAAAAATATCTCAAACTGCCTCACTCATCGATAGCGCTCTAATGTCAGTAAATCCGTGGATTTCCACACTGCAGGTTCTTTAGTCAAATATAGAGAAAGTTCGATCTAGCTGAAAACGGTAGGTGTAGAGTCGTTTAGCGTTTATTATCACATCAATCGATAATGGGTGTACGAGAAATATAAGTACAGTAGAAGTCCTATAACTTGCCATCCGATAAGTGTACACTCCCCTTAGAACGTCATCACACGGACGGCACGCACACTAATTGTGGTTCTCCCACTACGTGTGCTATTTTGCCAAATGATTCGTGCCCATGATTCAAGCATGCGCGCACCTAATATTGTGCTACTAGAGGGGGCATCCGATAAGTCCGCAATTCCTGGTATTTTCCGCCCCTACAGCCCCGAAGTTGGAAAGTATCAGACTTGTACTGTACAAATATATGATAACCATTGATGTTAGGTTAACTATTCAAAATCTTTAATAATTATAATTTCACTTTCTAAACGTAATTTTTGGGATCAATAAAAGAATAAATAGGTCTTGCACGTGAAGAAGAATAAGACTCAGTTTATATAAATAACTCAATTTATTCAAAATGACCTGAGCTAAGCTGACAGTACATAAAATAACTAAATACCTATTCTTTTTCTTACTTTATCCAAATGATTGTTAATCTGCCACAATTTTGACACGGATTTTTTTAACTGGGTTCTTTTATGTTGCCTTTGACGAGCATTCCTCATCACTTTCGTGTCTTTCAGGCCCTTCAACTGTTGAAGATGAACCTTGCTGTCGTTGAACTGATGAAGATGGACGTTCACGCTGTTGAAGTGATGCAGATGGGCCACCCTCGTCACGAAATAGCTTCATGTCGTACGGAAACGGAATACGTGCCCCTGCTTTAATTACAAATGTCTCCTTTCCCCTTTTTCTAGTTAATCGTATAATAATCTGCATATTACAAGCATTACCTATTTTTCGGAGGTAACCGTGGTCGGACAGTCCCACTATGGTGTTAGAATCGGCATCTATTACTGGAAGAATCGGATCATCGTCCAGCTCAATATATTTACCACCTTTTTTATAACCATGGACCTCAATAAGACGCGTTGGCTTTAAAACACTCAGAGGGAAAGTAAAACCTAATTCTGTAAAAAGAAAAATAAAGTAGTTGAAGTTGGCACCAAGCACCTTTAAGACAATATTTTTTTCAGGACTAATTTCAGGTAACAAATAAGATTCAGCATGAAGACATAGGAAAGACTGCAATCCTGGTAAGTGGGAAGTAGAGCCACGAAAATCCAGTAATTTGTAAATGTTTGCCACGAGTGGATACCCAGGAGAAGCTTCACGCACAAGCATGTTGATGGTTGACAATGACAACACGCGTTGGAAGTTTTTAACTTGTGTTTTTAACATTTCAAAATAAAAAACAAACAGAAAATTAATATTTTCTTCTTAAAATTCATATTGTTGGCTGTGGAGCTAACTATTATATTAAAAATTCGAGCTTTTGTTGCTGCATTCAACGGGCTAAAAATCAGTTTATTTTAAATTAAATATTGATTTTTTTAATTGAAAAACTTACTATTATATTGTTCATGTGGAGAATTCCTGAAGAAAAAAAATAAGAATCCAACGACGAAATTTAAATAACGACCATAAAATTTTCCTATTTAAACTTGAAAAAAATTAATTAAAAAACACCTTTTTCTTCTTAAAGAGAAAAAAAATTAATTTTCCTTTTTGGACAAGAATAAAAAAGAGGAAAGAAGAATGAGAAGGCAACGATCGAAATTCCCTTCCTTCTCTTTTTTATTTCTTTCGTCTTTTTTATTTTTATTATTATCAATTCACAACAGAAAAACATTTGTAAAAAATAAACCAAAGTTTTGGCGCTTATACAGTACTCTTATCAAGGAAAAAAACAACAAAAAAACAAAATAAAAAATATCCAAGCAGACAGTTCGTGCTATTCCTCTCTGCTTGGATATTTTTTATTTTGTTTTTTTGTTGTTTTTTCCTTGATAAGAGTGCTGTATGAGTGCTGAAACGTTGGTGCTTATTTTTTACAAATGTTTGTTTGATATGCTTTAATAATAATAAAAAAAAAGATGAAAGTAATAAAAAAGAGAAGGAAGGGGATTTGGTTAGTTGCCTTCTTATTTTTCTTTCCTCTGTTTTATTTTTGTCCATGTATAAAAGGAAATATTTCTAACCTGAACGGAGTGAGTTGAAGTAGACAAGGTGTGTAAATATTTCTAATTAGCCACCTTGGTGCAATGAATTGCAAATTCTTTATGCTGGCGGAGAATCTGACAAGTTTCACATTATGCCAATAAAAACAGTTTTTATGGTAAAAAAGAGATATCCTAAATATTAAATATGACCATAACTTTCTTAATTTTGAATGAAAGAGATTAATATTATCAGTCAATCGATTTATCTCAAATCAAACAGTCTTTTCTGTTTTTGTCTTAAATTTGCATTATCATAATGAACAAAGATTTGCTCTAAACTAATTTTTTTTTATTTGTAAAAGACCATAACTTCTGATGAGACCATAACTCTAACTCTAACTGACTATTACTCGCTAAATAGTTTTTCTAAATGTAATGGACATTATTTAATACCACAACCCCTTTGAAATTTTGTGAGCTGAACTCAAATATTCTATTAAAGTATCACAAAAGAGTATTTTTGATGATTGATACACGAAAATTGACAAAAAATCTTATGTTTGGATTCCTACACTCGAATTATGTCAACATTTATAATAATCTTATATTTACCAATATAATTAAAGATGGAGAGTAAGATGAACAATAGATTGAAAACGATTTCCATTTTTTCCAAGTAGTGGAAAATCTGATTTCAGTATTATTTGAGAATTTGGTTAACAGTCTAACCAATGTATATTCTGGCCTATTGTTAGACTATATATACTGCAAGCGTTATATCAATAATGATAGACAAGAAACTTTTCCTTCTGAAAAAATTTCATCTCTTTGGTGAGTTTCAAGAAAAAAAAGTACTATTTTCGTTTCGCTCCACTTAAATGGAGAAACGAAGATAAATTCGACAAGATATGTTGTAAGAACTAGAAAGCCATTATTCTTTTGTAGATTTTATTAAATGTTTCAGAAATTTAAAAATGCACGAAATACTCAGAAATTCACGAGGTTCAAGGAATTCATCAAATTTACGGAATTCAAAGAATTTACAGATTTCACAGAATTCAAGAAATTCAGAGAATTAATGAAATTCACGGAATCCAAAGAATTTATGGAACTCAAGGAATTCATAATATTTCAGAAATTTACGGAATTAATGGACTTCACGAAGTGTATATAATTCGAGAATTTATGGAATGGGCGGAAATGCTGGACCTCACGGTATTCATGAAATACACAAAATTCATGAAAATCACAGAATTCATAAATTTAAAGAAATTAACGGAATTCAGGAAATACACGAACTTCACGGAAATTACGGACGTCATGGATATCGCGGAATTTATGCAATTCATTAAAATGAACTAATTCGTGATATTCAAGGAAATCGCAGAATTCATGGAATTCAAGAAATTCAAGGAATTTGTGAACTTTAATAAATTAATGAAATTCAATAAACTCAATTAATTCACGGAAGGTATGGAATTAATCGAGTCCCACGAATTCCTTGAACTGTATAAATTCCGTGAATTCTCAAAATTTCTTAAATTCCGTGAATTCCTGAAATTCCACGAATACCATGAATTCTGCCAATTTCTCGTATTTCGTAAATTTATGAATTCCATGAAATCCTCGAATTCCATGGATTCCGAAATTCCCTAAATTTTATGAATTTCTTTATTTTCCTAAACTCTGCGAATTTCTTTAATTTCTTTAATTCCGTGAATTCCGAGAATGGCATGAATTCCGGGCGTTATACGAAATCATTGAAATATGTGATTGCAGTCCATTCCGCGAATTCCCTGCATGCCGTGAATTCCATGAAGTAAGCGTATTTCGTAAATTCCTTGAATTCCTTGTAGTTCTTTAATTCTTTCGATTGCTTGAATTCCTTTGATTCCATGAATTTCGCGAATTCCGCAAATTCCATGAATCCAATGTATTCCGTAAATCCGTGAATTCCATGAATGCCGTAAATCCGTTAGTTCCATTAATTCCATAAATTAATCGTATTCCGTGAAGTCTGTAAATTCCATGAATTTTGTGAATTTCATGAATTTCGTGAATTCCTAGAATATCGCAAATTCCTCAAATTGAATTCCATAAATTCTACGAATTCCTTGACTTCTGTAAGATGTCATGAATTTCTGGAATTCCATACATTTGGTGAATTCGTTTATTTCCAGAAATGTCGTGAATTTCATGAATTCCGTGAATTTGGTGAATTCCTTGACTTCCGGGAATTAAGGATAACGGCCAATTATTCGAGATTGAGAGGTAAAATTCTTTTCATTTCCTTTTTTTTTATAAATGATCCCGGGGGATAAATTTTCAAATTGAACTCTTCAAATATAGACCTTTTACAATTTTAAATATTTCATTAAGTATATCCAAATTAACGAAGCTAATGCAGAATTAACGGATTTTAATTGAAGGTATTTAAATCAAGAAATGTTTGAATGTAAACTTATTCAATTGAATGATTTGACATAAAACCATTAAATCAAATAAGTGCTTTCAATTGTAAATTTCATAATTTTGAATTATTTAAAGTTTCAATCGGTTTGTTTAGTGTTCCAATCAAATGTTGCACAATTTGAAGCGCTTTTTATTTCAAATAGTACTAGCAGTCTTGCGCGCGCCACGGCGCGCGCCTATTTTTCTTTTTATGAAAAAGAATAAATGAAAATCCTATCTTTTCTATCTTATACTATTTAATGAATGTTAAAAAATATTAGTATAAAATAATAGAAGACACCGAAGGATGAGTTATGTATCTGAAACTGTAATTAATCTTTTATAATAGAATTTCAAACAATTTTAAATTTTTTGGTAGAAAATGAAATTGAAGTATTTTATTCCAAATGAGCTTTTTTTATTAAAAATTAATTTACACCCAATATTGATGAATAGCATTTATTACGATTTTGTAGCTCACGTTGATGATAATCATATTCTTTTAATAATGAACTTTGCATTTTTACACCACAATTTTTATAAATCAATTTAGCAAAATTTTTGAACGCGCATTATAATAATCAATGACCTTATAGGCTGAAAAACACATGTAATAAGCTTGTTACCACTTTGTAAATTCTTTCCTGAAAATCTTGATTAAGTCTCCTCAATATTAGTTCATGCGTTCAATGTCACAAAATTTTTAGCAATATCTGTTTCATTATTCCGATTTATACAAAATTATTACACTACTTTGTAAGGAATAACGCGATATATGATTACTGTACGAATTTTGATTACAAGAGTAGATGAATCCTTAAAAAGTTGGAAAAAGATGACATTATTTAACGCAAATATCTGCCAATTGTCGAATATCGGGCTTAGTTAAGTCTCCCAGTTTCCCCTGGACTTAACACATTAAAGTTTATAAAAAACATAAATATTTTGATGAAAATTAAAATAATTTGTATTATATTTCAAATTATATTGAAAGTAATGAAATATTGTATTAAAAATAACACTTTCAACAAATAAGTATTTAAAAAATTATCATGTGGGGCTAAGGTGTTGTAAAAAAATGTGGTTGATGGTGGTAGATGGAGTGTAAAGGTGTTATAACTGTTTTACAGAAAAATAGTCTTTTGACTTAAAAGATAAGGAGTGAGACAAATTTTTTTATTTCCTAATTGGAAATTCTTTATTTGTTTAAAATTCGCCTTTATAGTTGAAAAATTCATAATTTTAGTTAAAAATTCATCTCTTTGGTTAAAAAATTTAAGATTTTTTTGAAAATTCTTTTTTCGGAAATAAATTAATTGTCTGTGTGAAAAAGTAACTTTGCTACTTTTCGTTCAAATTCGAATCTCTTATAGGAAATTAAGCTTTATAAATGAAAATTCGTTTCCTTATTTTTACAATGCATCCCTTGGCAGCATCTGCATTCGTTGAAATATCAAATATTAGATTTTTTATCGAAAATCCATATTTGCAGGTTAAAAAGTCAATTATTTTGTTGAAAATTTACATGCTGGTTCGAAAATTCAACTCTGGTTAAAAATTTAGATATTTTGTTGAAAATCTTTTCTTTTTGTTTTAAGATATCCACCACTACGTTTTCATTGAGAGTTCTTTTTTTAATAGAACTCTTTTTAGTTAAAGATTAATCTTTTTTGTGTGAAAATTTGGTCATTTAGTTTAAAATTTATATTTTTAGGTTGAAAATTTAACTATTTGGTTAAAAGTTAAACTATTCGGTTGTACATGCAAATCTTTAATTAAAAAGCCAAATTTTTAACAAAACCGTTTACATTGAAAATGAAAAGGTTTAATTTTCAGTTTAAAAAAATTAACGAATTTACAACCAAATAGTTACTTTTTCATACAAAAACATATAATTTTAACAACATAGTTGAACTTTTAAGTAAGTAGATAAATTTTCAACCAAAAACTAAAAAATATGATTATTTTAAAAGAACAACATCTGAATTGAATCAAAAAATGCATTTCAAGAATATTTTTTAATTTTTAACCAGAGATAAATTTTTAACTAAAACTATTTTTATTTAAAATTTGATTTTTTTTTAAATTCATCTTTTTAGTTAAAAATGATTTTATGGGTGAAAAATTAACCTGTTTTTTATTATTCTTAACATAGATGCCCAAATTCGATTTTTTTGTCTCAGATCAGAAAAAAACGTCTTGCATAATTGAGTATAAAAGAATTTTAATCGCTGAGAGATTCTGCTAAATAATGTGTAGAACCTGCCTGATTATAAGTAAATTCTATTTTATGTTAAATTCTTTTTGTAATATTGTTCTTGCAATGAAAATTAATTTAGCTGATAATTCTATTATTTGGTTTAAAATAATTTTATTTGATAGAAAATTAATCTTTGTGATTGAAAATTCATCTTTTTTCTTAAAACTTTTACTATTTGGTGTCAAATTCGCCTGTTTTGGTTAAAATTTTAAATGAACCGAGAAAATTTCATTTTTTTGATTGAATTTCAACTTTTATAAACTAAAAACTTAATTATTCTATTTTTGTTAAAATTTGATATTTTTTATTGAAACTTTATCTTTTTTGTTAAAAATTATTTTATGGGTGAAGAATTTATCTGTTTTTTATTATTCTTAACATAGATGTCCAAATTTCATTTTTTTTCTTATATCAGAAAAATATTGTTTCAAAGCACATAAAACATTGGAAGCCTATATATTTTATACAGCTGTTTTGTGGTGAAGGTGAAGTGTAAGGAGTTTAATAGTATTTTTCTGATATTGAGTAAAGTTACTGTAACATTGGTGTATTTTTAGTTATAAGTTAATGTTTTAGTTATTATTTGCATTTAATATAAACATTAACATTAAGTATTATTTCTGTGATGCATGGAATTTGTTATAAAATTTCGTTGCTGATAAAAAATGCGGTAGCAACTTATTGAGATCTTGAGGTTAATATTATATTTTGCAATTCAAGAGCGAACTACTCGCAGTTAAAAAATTAATCAAAAAGACGTAGGATGAAACATAAAAAGCAATATTTTATTTTAATCTTGATTAAAATAGTTTCTGTTTTTTCACCAAAAAATTTATAAATTTCAATGAAATTTGTAAGAGAAATTTCACTAATTTTCAATGTATTTAAAAAACGGAGTATTTTTTTCGTATTAAGAGAACTGAGTAGAAGCTTAACTTTCGTAAAGTTTTTGTAGTACATTTTCGTAACATTTCATAGCAAAAAATATTTGATAGATTTTTGTAGATGTGCGGATGATTTACATTAAAGTGGCAAAAATTATATAATTCTGCGACCAGTAGTTCGCTCTTGTATTTTAAAATTAATTCCTAACCTCAAAATCTCAAAATTTGTTATCGCATTTTACATCAGCAATGGACTTTAATAACAAATTCCATGCTTCATAGAAATATTACTTAATGTTAATTTTTATATTGATAACAAATAATAGCTTAAACATTAAATTGTAATTAAAAATATACTAACCCCACCGATAGAAATCTCAGAGTATATGCTAAAGATTCTCAAGGCTCTGAGAAAGTCTGTGAAATTCTCCGCACGCACTCAGGTAGATATATTTAATGGTCCAGATGGCTCGTTTAAATGCTTTGAATGCTTTAACATGTCCTTTCCGAAATTGAAATAAAAATACTATCATAAATAACAAGCAGAGAGGCTGTATTGTGGCGGTACGGGTGGCCAGGTGGTGGTAAAGGAGTAACAACAGTGATCCAAAAATACTTGCGCATGCTTGAACTGTGCGGCGCTCATTGGCTCTAGTTCGCGTACGTATTTTAAAATCAAGTACAGACGCACACCGTAGCCAATGAACGTTACTCAAATCCAAGCAAGCGCAGATCAAGGCAGCTCTGTTAGATCATTAAGTTCATGAAAACACGTGTAACGTCCCATTACTGTCTAACTCACGGATGCCTCGGTCCAAAGATATTTTTGCTCTATCGCACGCGTGTAGCTATCAAAGAACAAGCCATCGTGACAATTTTTTCAATATTTTCCAATGCTGTCTAACCCACTGACGCATCGTGTCACACGCATATGGCAAAGAAATCGAGTATTGTGACAATCGAAATCGACAATATCGTTTAGAGATTTTACATTCAGGATAATTCTCTAGATTTCAATGATCGATTAGAATTCGAACTAAAATATATTGAATTTAACAATTTGAAGAACTACTATTTCAAATTTTTAATATCAAAATTATTTAATTAGGAAACTGCTTTAGTTTGAAAATGTTTTAATTTATAATTTATTAAACTGAAATTATGAAATGATTTTCGTTTTAAATAAAAAAAATTTTTAACGCGAAGGATTATTTATTGCACATTGTGGAATAAATAAAATTATGGTTAGATTGCAGAATAAGAGCGTCACCCCTATTTTTGAAAATTTCGATTAAATAAGGAGAAACATTGTTAACAATAAAAAACAATAAACAGAATAATAATTTTTTAAAATACTAATAAACAGAAGTGACGCATCTATTCTGAAATTGAACCTCTATTCTTAACAATGTTGACAAGCTGCATCCCAATGTGTATAACATTTCCTTAACAGTTCACAATTAACTTTTTAATTAATAAAATATTTTAAAAATAAACTCAGGGTTATGAAACTTTTCATAGCAGGAGTCGGTAGGTTCATCAATTTCATTCAACTTTTAGTCAAGAGCAGATCCACGAGGGAGCACTTATCCGAGTCTGAGTTACTCGCACAATTTACATTGAGTGCCGTACCCCAGTGATCCCAGATCTGAAACGAGACGTGGTCCAATACTATCACAGGTATTTTTTCGTTTGAATATAGTAGGAGACGATGTAAATGACTGAGTTGCGCGAACCCATTTCTCCTCTTCTGAATTTGAAATCTCTTAGGTGCACGATTTGCCGGTCGGAAAACTTCGGCGGTTCAATTTATATCTCTATCTGCTTTGAAATAAAATGAAGAGATTGGGATTTTAATATTTTCAGATTTCGATGCTGTCGATTCTCATGATTTGAATACTTTGCGCGCCTCTTAATATGCGTATATTTTGAGGTTATGTTATTTCAAGTACAAAATATAAATTATATAAATATT
>NC_046657.1:43509001-43522213 GCF_010883055.1 Belonocnema kinseyi
GTATATCTATAAATCGCACGCACACACACGTGGAAAATACATTTGGAGATTTGGGAATCTTTCAAACGCTATGAAATTGTTGAATAAAAAAGTACAATTTCTGCTTTGCCATTTTTTTAAGCATAATAAAAATAATTTGTTTGAAAACCCACGCACGAAAGAAACAAAAAATTAAAAGACGAAAGTTATGATGAGAATTTTCCCACGCAACAGGCGGATTTTACTTTATTTTCTTTACTCTTTATTATTATGTTTTTCACGATTAAAATAAAAACTACGATCCCTATTCAAAAGCGATTCTTAACAAATTTATACATCTTTTTCAAATGCACAATTTCTGTCTTCTCGTCTTTTTCTGTATTTTCCATGTGCTTGAAGTTTCGAATTATCATTAGGGTAAATTGTTGTCTTTTTGAATACTGTTATGTCCGTAAGAGAATGTTTCAATCTTGAAAAAAAATGTGTCTCAAAAAAGTTTCCAATGCGCTCACTTTTTGATTTTTTATCCAAAATGGCTGGCTAAAGAACTTGACCTTTAGTTTAAGGAACTCAAATTTATACCGAACGCCAAGCCAAGCTGTAAACTCTTTCGAAAGTTATCGTGCTAACAAACTGAATATCTACAGACTAACAGACAGACAAAACAATTTAAAAAAATATCTTTATGTATTATGCGAAAGTTCTGGAGTTTCAGGTTTTTTATTTTATAAAATATAAAAGTAATTATTAGCTCATATGAAAAAGAACCACGTTAATGTATACTAATGATCGGTATATTCTTTATATATTTAATATGTTGAAAGATATCAATACAAATATTAAAAAATATTATGCTTAGAATTATCTCAGGGCGTCTACTCAAGTTCTGTAAAAAAATTACCTGAAAATTGTAGGCTGTTGCCAGATATCTATAGATTTTCTCAAGGTATAATTTTTCTGAATAGTGAGCCACTCAAGTATTAAATATCACATTCTTTAAAGCAATGCTGACCCTACATCCCTTAAAAAGTATTACATAATACTTAAAAAAACTTCCTTTATCCATTTGTGAATGGTTAAATGGTAGTTAAATAGGTTTATTAAAAGTGGTTTAAAAATAGGAATAAATGAAGCGTGGTCCAAAAAAATCTTTTTTCTAAAATGTCTGCCCTACAAGTTTTTGCTATCAGTGTCAAAATTTCTCCTGAATATTGTCATTATTTATAAAAAGAATATTTAGGGATATTTCAAGTCAATTTTTGCAAAAAATTAATTGATTTATGAAAGTCACTTTATAGAAGGACATTAAATTCACTAATGTTGCAAGTTTGAGCGCGCCTGGGGTGCGCGACCGTTAGTTCTCGCGCTTCGCGCTCGATATTGTATTTATCTCGCGCTTCGCGCTCGATTATATATTTGCCTAGCGCTACGCGCGTGGTCTTTATATTTTAGCACATTCTTGCACAAACATTTTAAAATTAAGACTTAAAACATCCAGCACTGTAATTTTGTGATTGTGATCGTTAAAAAAGCTTTGCTCGAGAGTTTGAGCGCACCTACGGCACGCGACTGAGGGCAATCGCACTCCGCGCTTAGTTTTTGCATTTTTCCGCATTCGGGCACAGACCTTTTCAAATCAAAGGTGAACGGACCGACAGGTGTAATTTTGTGATTTGAACTCTCTTTTGTTAAAGCTCTTTTGGCTTTAATGAACACATTCTCATCACGTATTTCGTGCTTCGCACTCGATTTTGTCCAACCTGTCGACTTTTCTACATTATACATAAAAATTAATCATTGTTTTTATAATTTTTTTATTTTTAATGTTGTTTTTTACGATTAAATAAAAACTACTGCGCAGGTGCATAGGGTAAATCTACTCGTCCTATCGAAAAAAAATTAATAATAAATTTATCGATCTTTTTAGGCGAACAACTTTTATCTGGTAATTTAAGTTCATACTTTGAGTCGTTTTTTCAAACAAATTTAATATTTTTATTCAGAATGTTATTTTTTACGACCAAAGCAAAAGCGAACTGTCCTATCAAAAATTATAGCTTTTTTTTGGATAAACAAGTTTTTTCTCATTTTTTTAGTAGCTTATATCGAAAAGTGATTCGTTCTTAATTCCTAGTTCCTTCCAGGGCACGCAATTTGAGCTTTTTCATTTTTTTCGTATCTTGCATAGTTTGAAAAAAAATGGAATGTTTGGATTTTTCATTATTTTTGGTACGATCAAATTTGGAGTGTTCAACTTCTCGACCAAATTAAAAAAGTTGTTATCATAGTCCTTTTGGGCTTTCAAAAAGCAAAGTTTTTCTTCTCTTGACTTTTTTTCATATCATGCGTTTTTTGGCTTAAAATGTTCATTTTAGTTTGTTTTTTTGGATTTTGAAAACGCTATACTCTGATAATTTTCTTTTTATAGTAAAAAGTCATGGGGATAAATTGTTTGATTTTCTGAGTACTATGAACAACCGTACATAGAATTTTTAAATCATGAAAAAATGTGGTTTCAAACATTTTTGGTACGATCAAATTTGGAATTTTCAACTTTTCGACCAAATTAAAAAAGTTGTTATCATAATTTTGTAGGGCTTTCAAAAAGCAACTTTTTTCTTCTCCTGTCTTTTTTTATATCGTTGCTTGGCTTAAAATGTTAATTTTATTTATTTTTTTTTTTTGGATTTTGAAAATGCTATACTCTGATAATTTTCTTCTTATGAAAAAAAGTCAGAAGGATAAATCGTTTAAGTTTTGAAGTACTATGAACAACTGTGCATAGAATTTTTACATCTTGAAAAAATGTGGTTTCAAAAATTATTTGTACGATCAAATTTTTAGTTTTCAACTTTTTGACCAAATTGAAAAAGTTGTTATCATAATCTTGTAGGGCTTTCAAAAAGCAACGTTTTTCTTATCCAGACATTTTTTCGGATCATGCGTTGTTTGACTTAAATTGTTCATTTTAGTTTGTTTTTATGGAATTTGAAAATGCTATAACCCTAGTAATTTTTGATTTATCAAAAAAAGTCATTAGGATAAATTGTTAAATTTTTTGAATTCTATAAATAACCGCACAGAGAATTTTTGAATTTTTAAAAAAGTGGTCTCAGAAATACTCAAAATGTGCCCACTTTTTGAATTTTTATCCAAAATGGCTGGCTAACGAACTTGACCTTTAGTTTAGGACACTAAACGAGTGTGGCAAAGGGCAATCTAATAGATCAATTTTTTTCAAAATTTATCGTGTTCACAGACAGATAGACATACAGACAGACACCTTAGTAAAAACCTGTTTTTCGGATTCAGGGGGTCTTAAAACCTGAACATTTGACAAAAACTGGGGGGTCAAATTTTACACAAATCTAATACCTTCTCTGATGAGAATGTGTTACAACCCAACTTTTATGACGTGACTGCATTAAGAATCACCTTGAGAAGATAAAGTGAAAAGAGAATGTCCTTCCATAATGTACTACATAAGAATCATATGGTAGGTAGTCGGATCTCGGAGGAAATTCCAAACTGTCACCCCAGAGAGGCTGGAGTGTTTTATTTTTCTGGGGATCGTTGCTTATTATCCCTATCCGGGGATGCTAATTCCTTTTGTTGGTTATGTGGAAACTAATTTGGGACAGTGTGTGAGGAATAAGATTTATACTTATGTTCTACCTAAAATAAGGAACTTAGTAGGGAAGCCCTAAGTCAATTCCCCATTGTAAGGCTTTAGATTATTAAACGCACACTCACGATTCCGTTGTCTAAGGCAAATCTTGTCCTAGGTACACTGTTCACAAGCACCTAGCTCCCACTTTAACCTTGCTTCACGTTAAATCTAAGTTTACATAGCAGAGGCAATAGTAGGTTTTGAACCTGAGTTTGTCTCGTACTCTCTTAGTCTCGAGAAAACCCCTATTTCCCTTTTCTCTATAAAGTCGGATTCCAACTTTAGGTTCAGATACTCCTTCGTTTTGAGATTCAAGGGAGAATCTTTTGCTCTGGGTCTCGTCGCTTCAGAATAATAAAAGAATTTCGGATCTTTTCCAAAAGATAAAAATGGAGAGAGGTCATATGGGGTTGCCCCACATCGATTTTTTCCTAAAGGATCGAAAAGATCTACTGATTGACCTAAACACTTGTCGGACCCGAGTTTTCCTAATTTAACGTCTTTTAGCGGTATGTTTGCAGGCGTTAAATAGGAAAATCTGAGTAGGAGTCGGGTTTACACGTCCTACTTTCTTTAAGGATTTTTAACTGTAAATTTGACTCATAGATTCCCCAATAACGACAGTGCTTGAGTGACCGCGTGTATCCGATCGCACGGAGTACACGGTAAAAAAATTGAGCGGTGACAGGGATATTATTCTTTATTATAGCTAAACATTTAGCTGAAAACGAACGAAGGAATTTAGGAAGATTCCTGGATTAGCGAAAATGAATATCCTTGACTATTTTCCATATACCAGGGATATCGCATAGTCAAACTCCTAATAAGTATAGCTATAATAGGGATATTAAGAATAGGTGTCTGAAGCAATTATCGGAAGAGCGCCGGTGCATTATGGCAGCAGCGAAATAAAATGGCGACGGTCTAATCGGGAGCAGTGACAGTTGAGATTTACTTTGGACAGTCAAACGCCTTTTAACACTTAAAACGTGCGCGAATGTTAATATTAAATGGAGTTTATGATGCAGTAATAATAATTTACATTTGTTTCGATTGTAGGCGATAACTATATTGAAATATCAAGAAACGCGAAAAAAACAACAAACTTGACCTCCAAATGCATTACACGAATTTCAGGGAAATTCATTTTCCCGATACCAGACGAAAAATTGTCTACTGTAAGTTAATATATTTCTATGACAACTAAATATTTTTCTAATCTGAAGATAATACAATTTTACATAATCTGTCGAAAATAGTAAACTTCCGAACTTAGCAATTTTGTCCAAATTACTGATTTACGAGAACAATTTACATAAAGTTACTAAATGTTTAACTCTTCTAACTAAACGTTTTACCTCATCCAAGCGTACACTTTCTTTGAGTTCAATATATTCTCGATTTTTTTTTCCGTGTAAAACTCTCGATCTATCAGCGATATCTTATCTGGAGAAAGAAACATGTTGAACTGCCTGAAGTACTTGCCGTAAATTTCCTTTATTGATGTCTTGTCAGAGGAGTGAGTGGGATATTTTGTTTAGTCAGGACTTTTTGACTGAAGGAAGACAGTGGTGTGATACGAAAGAAAGGAATATGATCGGCTCGCCTTATGCCACTTTTCTGCAATTGCTTGCATTTTTGTATCATAGTCTCACGGCAAGCGTGGGACAGGAAATTAGTCTGCAGAATTATGAAATTCCATTGAAAATAATTGTTTATTAATTTACAGATATTAATGCTCAATAATTTATCCTGGATAATTTTTCATGGGATTGAAGCTGGAAGGCGTGTTGGTTCGTAGACAGCTTATTATAGTTGTTATAATTTCCAGTAATTTGGAGTGGCAACAGACAATCATCAGTCCAACTGATAGCAGTCCAATGCCTGCATAGGCCCTGTGAATTAAAGCATCATGATGCCTCCTAGCATGTCTTTGCATACTGGCCTCGTACAACTGATTCTCCAATTGGTCCAGAGTCTGCTCATTTTCCTCGAAGTCTTCATCCTTATAAGATGGAGCTTTAGCGATTTGGAATCCTTCGAAGCTGTGGTTTTTATATTGCGATATTACTGATGACAGTTGTCCCAAGTCCAGAGATAGTGTCGGATCATTACACATTCTGGGGCTAGTTGTATAAGCCCTGTCCCGGTTATCATATCATAATCGTATCATAATCTGCATATCACAAGCATTACCTATTCTTCGAAGGTAACCGTAGTCGGACAGTCCCACTATGGTGTTAGATTCTACATCTAGTACTGGGAGAATCGGAACATCGTCCAGCACAATATACTTACCACCTTTTTCATAACAATGAGCCTCAACAAGAAACGTTAGCTTTAAAACACTTAGAGGGAAAGTAAAGCCTAATTCTTAAAAAAGAAAAAAAAGTAGTGAAATTTGGCACCAAGCTCCTTTAACACAATATTTTTTCAGGACTATTTTCTGGTATTAAATAAGATTCAGCACGAAGGAATAGTAAGGAGTAGAATCCTGGTGATTGGGAAGTGGAGCCACGAAAGTCCAGTAATTCGTGAAAGTTTGCCACGAGTTGATGCCCAGGAGCAGCTTTACGCACATGCGAATTGGTAGTTGACATGACAACACGCGTTGGAAGTTTTCACTTGAGTTTTTAATATTTCAAAATAAAAAAACAAACATGAAAATAAGCTACATATAAATCGACCTGTCGAAAGATAACATAGGGGAGTAGATAGAACACGTAAAAGCGCAAAAGTCACTGCGCATGCGCGAGTATTGCATTGGCGGAAACCCAAATTATACGGGTTAAAGCCGGCTACGGTATGGGGTAAAGTTGGCCAATGTTAAGGTACAAGGTATTTTCAGCTGGGGTACGGGGGTGAATTCATTCCGGGTACGGGGCAAGCTGGCAAGTGGTTCGTGTTAAGGGCATGTAACACAGCGAAATACCTATATTACCGATCGCACTTTATCAGTTCATTGAAGATTTTTTCGAACGTAAGAATTTTTTTGTAAATAAAATATCGAGCTGAAACTTTGGAAAATGTATTAGATTACAATAAAGTACGTTTAGGTACTGCATTTTCGTTAGTTGCCTTCTCATTTTTCTTTCCTCTTTTTTATTTTTATCCAAAGAGGAAAATTATTTTTTTTCTGTTTTAGGAGAAAAAGGTGTTTTTCTTTATTTAATTTTTTTCAAAATTCAATAGGAATATTTTATGGTGGTTGTCGAAATTAGGCCGTTGTATTCTTGTTTTCCTTTCAGAAATTCTGCACATTAACTTCATTGTTGGACGTGAAATAGGTTTTTAAATGGGATTTTAATATAATTTAAATTTCTACAATTTTAATTATATTGCTTCATGAAAGGTTATCTTTTTTAGGTGAAAATTTAATTATTTTGTGGGAAAATCATCTTTTTGGATAAACATTCTACTTGTTTTAAAAAATTCTTCTCTGTGGTATAGAAAATTGTATTCACTAGTGAACAACTTATTACAAACACGGAGAAACGCAGAATTAAAAAGGAAATCCCTATATAGCTAACGGATTGGTTACTGGGGGGGGGGGGGGCTTGTAAATCCGTTTGTTTCTGTAGAGAACCATTGTACAATTTGAATTTCTTTTAAAATCCTATAAACCTCTCAAAACTTGTAAAATCAATTAAAATCCTGTTATAGGAAGAAACCCAATAAAATACCTAGGAACCCCTTGAATTTTCATTTAATTGATACTTTAAAGTGCTCTAGATGAATTCTTTGAAATCTTTTATTTCGGAAATTCCTTGAAATATTTAGAATATTATCATTTTTCGGAATCTTCTAAAATATCATAAAAATCGGATGGTTAAAAGTATTAAAAACTATTTTTTCTTGAATTCAAAAGTGAAGAATAGCGGAGCGAAAGGTGGGGAGCTTTGCTTCTTAAGCAATAAATATTGCTCACAAAATAAACGCCGTGAAGAATTCGCTCCGTGAATCACCTTGGCGATATTTGTTCTTAAAGATAAACAGATTTGCACATTTGAACAAAATTTTTTGTATATTTGAAAACAGTTTATTATTAAAAATGTATGTTTTTAGATTTAGGATAGATTTATTAATTTAATTGTCGACGATAGTGCGTATTCTTCCTTTTTCCAAACACTGGTTGAAAAATAAGAAAAATTAAAGAATGGTTTTGTTCTTTGAAGGGAAGTTCATAATAGTAATATTGTCTTTCCGAATAAATTAGGAAATTAATATAATTCTAGTGGTAAAACAAGAATTTTATTTTTTAAAATTGAACTATTGAAAAGATTGATTAACTTTTTAGTTAGTTTAACAAATAATCAATTAGTTTTTTTTTTTTGAAAAGTTTTCGATATAAATTATGGCTGTGAATACGTATTATTTCCACGAGGTTAAGGCCATGTATAAAAGGAAATATTTCTAACGTTAATGGAGTGAGGTGAAGTAGACAAGGTGTGTAAATATTTCTAATTAACGACCTTGGTGCAATGATTTGCAAATGCTTTATGCTGGCGGAGAATCTGACAAGTTTCACATTATGCCAATAAAAACAGTTTTTTGGTAAAAAAGAAATTTCCTAAATATTAAACATGACCATAACTTTCTTAATTTGGAATGAAAGAGATTAATATTATCAGCAATCGATATATCTCAAATAAAACCGTCTTTTCTGTTTTTGTATTAAATTTGCATTATAATAATGAAGAAAGATTTGCTCTAAACTGATATTTTTTTTATTGTAAAAGACCATAACTTCTGATGAGACCATAACTATAACTCTAACTGACTTTTCCTCGATAAACAATTTTTCCAAATGTAATGGACATTATTTAATACTCCGCACTTGGTATTTGCATTTCTTCCGCATTCGGGCACAGAGCTTTTAAAATCAAAGGTGAGCGGACCGACAACAGTAATTTTGTGATTTTGAACTCTCTTTAGTTAAAGCTCTTTTGGCTTTAACGAACACATTCTCATCACGTATCTCGTGCTTCACACTCGATTTTGTCCAACCTGTCAACTTTTCTACATTATACACAACACTTTTATATTAATTATAATACATTTTTTATGTAACTCTGCCAGGAATAACTTATTAAAAAATTGCAAAATAAAAAGCAAATGGTATTTATCATGATTATTTTTGTATTTTTTTCTTATTTAGCTTTAAATCGTATTCTAAGCTGCCTTGAAACATGTATCATTTCAATAAATGTATACCATTACAATTCATAATATGCATACAAATTGAATCAATCTAATTCTTATTTCCTTGTTTTTATAAATTTTTATTTTTAATGTTGTGCTTTACGATTAAATAAAAACTACTGCGCATCTGCATAGGGTCTAATACAGGAACCTATATAGGGTCCTTTATAGGAGTCTATGTCCTCTTTCGTCTTTTCTGCGCTGCTTCCAAAAAGTTTATTTTTACATTTTTTATCTTATTTTTTACGATTAAAAGAAGATTTACTCGTTTAATCGAAAAACGAATAATAATAAATTTTTTAGTTCTTTTTAGACGAACAACTTTTGTCTCGTAATTTAAGTTCATACCTTGTGTCGTTTTTTCAAACAAATTTAATATTTTCATTTTGAATGATATTTTTTACGACTAAAGCAAAAACTACGTGTCCTATCAAAAATTATAGCTCCTTTTTAGATGAACCATTTTTGTCTCATTATTTTTCGTAGCTTATATCGAAAAGTGATTTTTTATAAATTTGTAGTTCCTTCCAGGGGGCGCAATTTTAGCCTTTTCATTTTTTTCGTATCTTGCATAGTTTGACCAAAAAATGGAATTTTTTAATTTTTCATTATTTTTGGTACGATCAAATTTGGAATGTTCAACTTTTTGAGCAAATTGAAAAAGTTGTTATCATAATCTAGTAGGGCTTTCAAAAAGCAAACTTTTTCTTTTCTTGGCTTTTTTTATATCATGCGTTGTTTGGCTTAAAATGTTCATTTCAGTTTTTTTTTATTTTTTAAATTCTATAACTCTAGTAATTTTTTATTTTTCCAAAAAAGTCATGAGGATAAATTGTTACATTTTTTTAATACTATAAATAACCATACAGAGATTTTTTGAATTTTTAAAAAAGTGGTCTCAAAAATACTCAAAATGTGCCCACTTTTTGAATTCTCGTCGAAAATAACTGGCTAATGAACTTGACCTTTAGTTTAGGACACTAAACGAGTGTACCATAGGGCAATCTAATAGATTACTTTTTTCAAAAGTTATCGTGTTCACAGACAGACAGGCAGACATACAGATATACAGACATACAGACATACAGACAACACAGTCTTATTCATAGAAACCTGTTTTTCGGATTCAGGGGGTCTCAAAAGGTGGATATTTGACCAACTATTGTCTTTTAATTTCAGTGCATACCTTGTGTCGTTTTAAAAAAAATATGCATTTGAAAAATATATTTAAATAATTAAATTTTTTTATTTTAAAGGTTACATCTTACGATTAAAGAAAAAACTAGGTGGCCTCTAAAAAATTATTTATGAAAAACATAAATGTGTCTATTTATTTTTTCATAGCTTGCGTTGTTAGTCAAAAAATTAATCTTTTTAGTTTGATTCATTTACGAATGAACAAAAACTGCGCATCCTATAAAACAGGAATAATAAACATTTGTAGCCTTTTTTGGATAAACAAGTTTTTTTGTAGCTTATGCCGTTAGTCCAAAAATTTAATTTATTTTCAATTTTTAATTTTTAATATTCTTTTTGACGACTAAAAACAATAACTACGCGTCCTATAAAAAAGTGATTGTTAAAACATTTGTCGATGTTTTTAGGGCGCGTAATGTTAATTTATTCAATTTTTTCATATCTTGCATAGTTTGACCAAAAAACGGACTTTTTGGATTTTTCATTATTTTTCGTACGATAAAATTATAAATTTTCGACCAATTCAAAAAATTTGTTATGATAATTTTGTAGGGGTTTCAAAAATTAATGTTTTTCTTCTCTTGACTTTTTTCATATCATGCGTTGTTTGGCTTCAAATGTTCATTTAAGTTTGTTTTTTTAGATTTTGAAAATGCTCTAACTCTGATAATATACTTTTTACAGAAAAATGTCATTAGGATAAAGTGTTTGGGATTCTGAGTACTATAAATAACCGTTCATAGTATTTTGAAATCTTGAAAAAATGTGGTCTTAAAAATTTCGAAAACGTGCTTACTTTTTGAATTTTTATCCAAAATAGCTGGTTCACGAACTTGTTCTTTCTTTTTAGGTCTTAAAAAAGCGTGCCAAAGCAGAATCAAATCTGATCCATTTTTTTAGAGTACAAAATACAGACTACAGAATACAGACTACAGACAGACAGACAAACACCTTCGTAAAAATCGTTTTTTTTTACTCAGTGGGTCTCAAAACGTGAAGATTCTATGAAAATCGACAAAGTGAAATTTTATATACGACCAATACCTTCTCGTTAGATGAGAATGTAAAAAAAGAAAATTCTCTAGGATCAAGTTTTAATCCATTACATATTCAAATATATTACAATATTTTAATTTCAAGCATAAGTGGAGGTCTTAAAATTTTAGTTTATAACATAATTAAATATTGGAATTTATTATTTAATAAAATATTAGTAATTATTAACGATTGAATTAACTATAAAAATAATATTCACAAAAATTTCCACGAAAAATAATAATAATATCAACTATTATTGAACTTCTAATGAGAAATAAAAATTGTAACTACTAATTCAGATATACTTTTAGCTAAATAAAAAAAATTAGAATTTAATTCTGCACATAATATAGAATATATTGAACTTAAAGATCCTCTGATTATTATTATATCAACTCCTAATTTTTAAAAGCATAAGAATAATAAATAAAGATAATGCGGATTAAAATAGATTTAGGTATAATTAATTATTCATATTTTTATTGATAAATTATTTAATAATTATATTATTCTGAAAATTGGGATTCTAAAACCCAATGCTTAGTTAAATAATTAATTTTGAACTGTAATGTGAAATTAAAGAATTTGAAAGAAATACTTAAAATGCTATACTTTCAAAGAATTGGAAGGTGAAAATTAATGAACTTTACAACTTAATAGTTGGAATACTTGTTAAAATTTAATTTTTTAATTTAATATTTTTCAGTACAGTTGAAAATTCATCTCTTTGGTTGAAAAATCGTTTTTTAAAATTTTAAATTAATTTTTTAACTAAAAATAATTCTTGTTTGGTTAAAACTTTACCATTTCAATGTGATATTTATCTCTTTGAGTAAAAATATATTATTTTGTTTTTTAATTATATTTATAATAATAATAATTTATCATACGAAAAATAATATAAAAACAATAAGTCCGTTTTTTGGTCAAACTATGCAAGATATGAAAAAATTGAATAAATTAACATTACGCGCCCTAAAAAGATTTACAAATTTTTTAACAATCACTTTTCTATAGGACGCGTAGTTATTGTTTTTAATCGTAAAAAAGAATATTAAAGATTAAAAATTGAAAATAAATTAAATTTTTGGACTAACGGCATAAGCTACACAAAAAACTTGTTTATACAAAAAAGGCTACAAATGTTTGTTATTCCTGTTTTATAGGATGCGCAGTTTTTGTTCATTCGTAAATGAATCAATCTAAAAAGATTAATTTTTTGACAAACAACGCAAGCTATGAAAAAAATAAATTGACTCATATGTATTTCATAAATAATTTGTTAGAGGACACCTAGTTTTTTCTTTAATCGTAAGGTATAACCTTTAAAATAAAAAAATTTAATCATTTTAATATATTTTTTAAATGCATATTTTTTGTAAAACGACACAAGGTATGCACTGAAATTAAAAGACAATAGTTGTTCACCCAAGAAGATCTATAAAGGACCCCGCAGCAAATTTACATGAAATGGCTTTCGGTCGATATTGATTAAACTTCATAAAATTTTAGTTCTCAATGTCTCGATCAAAAGCGTTATGGGGTACATAGTCCGAAAATGGACAGTTTTCGAGTTATATAGGGTTAAACATCCAACCCTTTTAAGAAACATTACGAATTATCTCGCAACCTGCAGCTCTGCGAAAAAAATGTTCCCTATGAAAGTTATTGGACTCTAACGGGGAAATGCAAAGAAAGTCATGGCCTTAAGACACAGGTCATTTTTCAAGGTCATTCAATGCACTTTTGATCGAGACATTCAGAACTACAATTTTACGAAGTTCAATCAAAATCGACCGAAGGCCACTCGATGTTCATTTGCTGCGGGGTCTTTTGTTATTATTCATTTTTAAATAGGACGAGTCGATTTTCTTTTAATCGTAAAAATAAGATTGAAAATAAAAAAATTAAATTTTTGAAAAAAGGACACGAAAGACGAAACAAATTTAAAACAAAGTTTCTTTAACCAAAAATATCTAGAAGTTTGTTATAAAAACTGAATTGAAAAATATATATACGAGGGTGGTTCAAATACGAGGGTAGTTCAATAAGTCCTTAGAATGACCAACATATGGCGCGCGAATCGCTCCAAATCATCTGTTTTCAGTCAGCACCACTCCCGACTA
>NC_046657.1:43522313-43528021 GCF_010883055.1 Belonocnema kinseyi
TGAAGTGAAAAACGGATTAAAATCGACTTTTGCAAAAAAGTAAGTTTTTTGGCTTTAATTTTTAAACTAAAAAAGTTACAACTTTTTGTCTTAAGAAAAAAATATGCGCAATCAGATTTTACATCCATATATATCATTTGAAAATTAAAATTCGAAAATTTTTTCTAAAGCCTCCAGGGGACTTCGTTTTCGCACGAAAAAATTTTATGTGCCCTTATTGCATCCGGACCCACAATTTTCCTCGCTTCCTAGCCATCAGGGGCGTATATACAGCCGTAGCATCCGTTGCAAAAACACGGGGCCCCCAAATAAGAATGAATGAAGCACTTTTAAGAAAATCATGAAACGAAAAAAGGGCCCTCAAGAAATTTGGATATACGGCCCCCTCAGGGCTAGTTACGCCTTATCTAGCCATCTTTACACGGAAAACTTGCTAGCTTGCCCCATGCCCTAGCCGGTCTTACAAATATTTACAAATTACTGGATTTTCGTAGCTCCACTTCCCACTTACCAGGATTGCACTCCTTACAATTCTTTCAAGCTGAATCTTATTTATTACCTGAAATTAGTCCTGAAAAAATATTGTCTTAAAGTTGCTGGGTTCCAACTTTCACTACTTTTTTTTTCTTTTTACAGAATTAGGTTTTACTTTCCCTCTGAGAGTTTCAAATCCAACGCAACTTGTTGAGGTTCATTCTTATGAAAAAGATGGTACGTATATTATGCTGGACGGTGCTCCGATTCTTCCAGTAATAGATATCGGTTCTAATATAATAGTGGGACTGTCCGACCACGGTTACCTCCGAAAAATAGGTAATGCTTGTGGTATGCAGATTATGATACGGTTAACTAAAAAAAAGAGAAGGGAGGTAATTGTAATTAAATCAGGGGCACGTATTGCGTTTCCGTACAACATGAAGCTATTTCGTGACGAGGGTGGCCCATCTGCATTACTTCAACAGCATGAACGTCCATCTTCATCATTTCAACAACAGCAAGGTTCATCTTCAACAGTTGAAGGGCCTGAAAGACGCGAAAGTGATGAGGAATGCTCGTCAAAGGCAACATAAAAGAACCCAGTTGAAAAAACCCGTGTCGAAATCGTGGCAGATCGACAATAATTTCGATAAAGTAAGAAAAAGAATAGGGATTTAGTTATTTTATGTACTGTCAGCCTAGCTCAGGTCATTTTGAATAAATTGAGTTATTGATCTAAACTGAGTCTTATTTTTCTTCACGTGCAAGACCTATTTATTCTTTTATTGATCCCAAAAATTACGTTTAGAAAGTGAAATTATAATTATTAAAGATTTTGAATGTTTAACCTAACATCAATGGTTATCATATATTTGTACAGTACAAGTCTGATACTTTCCAAATTCGGGGCTGTAGGGGCGGAAAATTCCAGGAATTGCGGACTTATCGGATGCCCCCTCTAGTAGCACAATATTAGGTGCGCGCATGCGTGAATCATGGGCGCGAATCATTTTGCAAAATAGCACACGTAGTGGGAGAACCACAACTAGTGTGCGTGCCGTCCGTGTGATGACGTTTTACACCCATTATCGATTGATGTCTAGCTCGAACTTGCTCTACATTTGACTAAAGAGCCTGAATTGTGGAAATCCACGGATTGACTGACATTAGTGGGCTATTGATGAGTGAGGCAGTTTGAAACTTGATAAAGGTGTTAATTACGTGAGACATTAAAGTGATATTGATAGTGACTTCTGTTTTGTTAAAGCTCCTTCGGCTTTAACGAATACATTCGCATCACGTATCTCGTGCTTCGCACTCGAATTTGTATCTCAACTTGTATATCATTTACATGAATGTATATTATTACAATTCATAACATGCATGGATATTAAAGCAGACGTAGTTTTATTGTCTCTTTTAAAAAAATGCGCATTCTTTAAAAAAGTTTGTTATTTAACATTTTACTGCAACTTCTGCCGGTTTTTCAAAAACTGAATTTTCTCATTTCCAAATTTTATTTTACGATTTAAACGCAGCACATACGGTCTATACATCAGCCTTACCTTTTTTAACTTCTAAATTAAATCCCTACCTCAGGGACCCACCAAACTTCGATTAACGAGGGTTTGGGGGTGGGGGTGGGAGGCGATTACTTTCAACCAAGGGTCGTAACTGGTTAGTGTTTTATGCTGAGAAGTTCAGCTAACCTTCAGTGGGAAAAAAATGACATTTGGTTCCAAATAACGTACAGCCTTAAGTTTCATAAACTAATATTAGCTAAAGATGTTCCAATATTATATATATTATAAAACAAAAAAAATTTTTATAAACAAATTATTTTTTAAAAAGAGTTTTTTATGATTACCCATAATCATACGTTTTTTCTACGTACATTGCAAGACATTTTATGAACAAATGCAGTAATCAGGCATTTTTCGATAGAAAAATTCGTTTTTTTCGATGTGCATTTTTTAAAATTCGGAACTTTATGATATTTGCAGCAAAGTTCATAATTTGTATACTAATCTTATGATCTTTGAAACAAATTGAATGAACAAATGCATTATTCGGGCACACGGAAAAAAGTGCATTAATATTTCCTGAATTATTTCTATAGTCGGGGAGAAGAGCGAATCTTGAATAAATAGCATAAATATTGTATAAATTTCAGGATTTAATGCACAACAAATATATTATAATTCTACAAGAGTTCTAAAAACTTCATATTAAACTCCGATTTGAAAATGTTAATAAAATATATGAAGAAATTCATGAAAAAATGTTGAAAACTGTTGTAGAAATGACATTTGAGGTATTGAGAGTTTGTGATCACATGATCATAAGGTCTAGATACCTCTATTCTCTTAAATATAGAACAAAAGTCTCGAAAAAATATTAAAAAATCTCATAAAAATGTGCAAGAAAAATACAAGTGAGTACCAAAGAATATTTTTTATTTACACAGTATGCATTTAATAAATTTTTATTTTGATCAAGATTCATTAATATCGGTCTAGTAAACATTTATATAATTTAACATGACATTATTCATGATAAAACATAAAAATGTTATTTTTTAGCATTTCAAATTGCGCGCGAACAGCCACGAATCAGAGAGACTTATTATTCCTTCGTGTATAAAGTGTAGATGCAAGTCCTTACTGACTTTAAAATACTTTTTATGAGTCCAAGAGATTTTTAGTGATTTTAAAGGATTTTGTGCCATTGCAATGGATTTAATATGGTTTAAAAAGTAAGTAAAGGAATTTAAAATCTTAGAAAGTATTTAAACAGACTTTCAGGAATTTCAAGGGATTTAACCGGTGTTATTTGATTTTTAAAAATGTTTAGTTTATAAACGAATTTTAAAAGGTTTCAAAATATTTAAAAGTGTTAAGGATATTTTTATCAATTTAAGAGATTTTAACGAAGTTTGAAGAATTCTTGAGGAATTTCGGTAGAATTTAAATGAGTTTCTTTGGGAAATTTTTCTTAAATCTTTGTTTGCGAAATCTTTTTTATGCGTTGAAATCATTGAATTATTTGAAATCTGTAATTAGTAAAAAAATCTTCTAAAATATTGTGAAACCTTTTCGAATCTTTTAAATGTTTTAAAATCTTTAAAATCTGGTGTGCTGTAACCTTTTCAAACTCTTTGAAACCCTTTACATCAAATAAAAGTTTAAAAATCTTTGTGAAATTGTTGTGAAATATTTAAAATCTGATATACACGCCTTTATAAAATGTTCAAAATCCTTTTAAATATTTTAAAATCTTTGAAACATTTTGAAATCTTTATTAATGTTTTGTAATATGGTGTATGCTCAAAAATCGAGTGGTGAAACTCTTGAAAATTCCGTTACATGGCCATGAAGCTGAGTTAATATTGAAGATTCCTGCTAATAATTTTTATAATTTCTAAGTCAAATATCACAAAAGATGTGTACTTTAACATTCCCATATTTAATTCAATAAGTAAAAAACAGATTGTATCACCAATTAATTACGTTTCAACTGCAGATATTCACTTTTTTTAATTAATTAATTTCGAAGTACAAAACGATTTTGACACTTGTCAAACGTTAAATATCACTCACGTACCGTTACATTAGTAAAATTCAATTCTAATTTTTAAGAATGTACTTAATGCCCGTCCCGAATGTATTTGTGACAAATTTTAATGTTGTGTTACATTTTTTTTAAATTCGTAACTAAATATTTATTTGAAATGCGCGGTGAATCCTGGGGAACATAACCTTTTTCAGAATTAGGTTATACCTATATTTTGCGCACGTCTTCTGAGTCTCGAAGCCTTTAACCAATCAGCGCAAGATCTCGAGCGCGGGAGATTTGGAAACCGAATTAAAATCGCCTATATAGTACTTTTTTGCATTACAAAAATGCAAGACGGGATGCATTGTATGCTAGAGTTTATATTATTATATTCCCTATGACTACATAGTAAACGTCCTTACTGTATATATATTGATTTTTTAAATCTTGTTTATTACATAAAATATTTAATAATAATTTGAATATTTCTAAATTCTAAAATCTTAGTACATATATTATTATAAGCGTAGCAAAATCTTTTATAGAATGGTTCACAGAAATTTTCAAACCATTATGAGGTTTACGGGACTTGTCGATTGTCCGGGGGTCCGAGATCCAGCGACTTACAAAAATGTGTTCAACGAACTTTCTATACACTTTTCAGTTTCGAGATGTTCTAAATTGGTTCGCCCCTCTCTCAGCATTCTGTGACTCAGCACGTGGTACAAACTGTCCCTTGTCGGCTCGACAAGTGCTGAAGAAGAGGCACCCGGACGATAGCTAGGAGCTCTTTTTCCATTGTGCGATACTTTATTTTGGCCGGATTTAATTCCCGCGAAGCGAATGATATCGGCCAATCCCGACCGATAATTCCTTGGCTCAATACCTCACCTAACGCGAAGTTGGAAGCGTCTGTTGTCACAACAAGTTGCTGATCAAATTTTGGAAATTGTAAAATCGGTTCGCGACAAATTGTATCTCGAAGTGTTCAAAAGAATTTTGTTGTATGGATGTCCATTCGAATCTGATACCCTTTTTTAATAGCTGATTGAGTGGTTTTGCGATTTTTTCGAAGTCTGGAATAAACCGGCGATAGTATCCTATCAGGTAGAAATTGCTTGATATTTTTCTGACACTTCGGAAGGCGAAAGTTTTTTTACCGCATCAATTTTCCTAGGATCCGGTTTCACTCCAGACTGAGTGATCACGTGATCCAAATAAGTGATTTCCTTTTTAAGAAACTGACACATATCGGGTTCCAAGGTCAACCCTGCTGATTTCAGTCACCCTAACAGAGCTCTCAATTTCCTAAAATGATCTTCTAGCGGACTACCGTAGACGACAATGTCGTCCAGGTAGACGAAAAGCACTATTTTCTGGAGCCCGGTTAGAACTCTGTCCATAAGCCTCTGCAACGTGGCTAGAGCATTTTTTAATCCAAACGGAATTCTTGTAAATTCTAAATGCCCGTAGAGAGTAGAAAATGCTGTCTTTGCTTTGGAATTCTCATGCAAAGGTATCTGCTGGAAACCAGATGCGAGATCGAGGACAGAGAAATAACGTGCACCGCTGAGCTGGTCTACCAGGTGTATACATATGAAACCGGTATTGCCATCTAGCGGCCAGTAGGCACACTTGTAGGCACTGTCGGAACTTACCATTTGTGCTAATTGGCG
>NC_046657.1:43528121-43538318 GCF_010883055.1 Belonocnema kinseyi
AGCGAGGGCGCATACTTTGACTAAAATATTTGTTATCATTCTCTTGAAATAAATGTGTTTTTTTCTTGAAAAAATACCGGTTTCATATGTATACACCTGGTAATATATCGGTGATACTCGGGAGGGGGTAAGCATCTCCTACCGTTTCTTCATTTAATGACCAAAAATCTATCACCATCCTCCACCTTTTGTTTCCCTGAGCGTCAGGTTTTTTTGGCACAATCCACGAGGGTGCATTGTAAGGTGAATTAGATGGTTGAACGATGTCATTTTTTAAAAGATCTTTAACTTGCTTTTCTACTTCCTCTTTAAGGATCTGGGGGTTGCGATATTGTTTGTGGTTTATAGGGTGCTTATTTGTTGTAATTATTTCATGTGACACTGCACTAGTCGAACCTAATTTGTCGCCTGGCAAGTGAAACTGATAAAGGTCGTCGCCGAGTATCGAGAGTATATTTTGCTTCTCTTCCGCACTCAGTCCCTCGAGGTCAAGGACCTTTAAAAGGGCGGCAATGCGAGCAGCACGTTCATTATGTCCTTCCGGAGACAGCGGGGGCCATGAACCGGCTCTATCACATGGTGTTACGACTTCACCCAAAAATATACCTAGACCAGAATTAATTCTACCTATATATCCTGCCTCAAATTGTGTGTCTTTCAAAGGAATATCAACCAATGTTTTTGTTCTGGCGCGTAACTTAAGCTTGGAATAAATTATACTGTCTATCGGATTTTGAATAACTAACGGAAGGATTATAACAGCAAATTTAAGAGTTGCTCGTTGTTTCTCTAAAAAACTAATTCCAAGAATTTTACTTTGTTCAATTGGGAAATCCCTCGGGACAATTTGAAATGTTGACTCTACACCTCTGGTTGTTATTTTAATTTCTCCCAGATTTTTTACTATTTCCGGCCCTATCCCTACTAAATCATAAATCCTCGCACGATTTATCCAGACGTGTGAATCCACGGCACTTTCTTTAATCAAGTTTAATTCGCATCCGGTGTCAACCATTAGAAGCGCGCTATTTTGAAAGAAGGCTCGGTCGTCGAGCCTTACTGTTGGGTTGTCCAATTTCCCGTTTGTTCTTCCGAGGCAGAGGAGTACACGTTTCTGGAGCGACCCGTTCGATTTTGGATCGCCGTTACTCCATTTTGACGACCCTTTCCCGAGTTTAAATACCCGTTCTTAGAAAATCTTTCTCTTCTAGCCTGTACTTCCCGCTTGTGTTTTTTTAGATAGCAGTCGCTTGTAGTGTGATTTCGGAAGGTGCAATATTCACAAAATTTAGAATCTTCCTTTTCTAATCTTGGACATTCGCGCCTAGTATGTCCCATTTCTTTACAGTGAAAACATTGAATAGAGGAAAGGCGCTGATTTTTTGACCATCTGCCCTCCTCTTTAGCTTCAATGTGGGCTACTCGTTTGAGGTTTGCGCTCTGAAATAAAGGGTTACGATCTTGTCTCGATAGCTACATCCAAGGAAAGGGGCGATTTATCTCTCATAAAAATGAGAGTATCTCAGTCAGACCACGAATAAAATTTTTTATTGCGTTTTCCGTGTACTCTTCACATCTTTCCTTTCCTTTTTCACTAGGATTTTTCTCTCTTACCTGAGAAATTATTTTGTTTAATAATACCGTTACTCTAGTGCCATAATCAGGAATAGTATCGTCGGGGCTTCTGTTTATATTAGTCAATTCCTGAACGAGTTGGCTAGTATCTTCCCATGGCATGTAAATCCCCTGTCAAATACGTAAAATGTCTTTAAAGCTGACCCCAATTCTATCTTGGATGTACTTCCGAGCTGGCCCCACAATTTTATTCCTAGTTAAAATAATAAGGTACGGAATTTCATGTAGTTCTAAGAGAGCCTTGGCGGCTTAACACTGTTCAATAAACATTACAACGGACATATTTGCTCCATCGAATTCTGGAATGAGGTCCTTTGCAAATTTAAGAAGGCCCTCCCCCACTATTTTGACAGGACCTGAAGTCAAACACGATGGGACTAAGGACCCAGATTTTGCGAACAAGTTGTCAGATTGAAAATCAAGGGTTTGAACGGTTTCAAGTGGAGATGGGATCGCATCCCTCACTACGATCGCTCTTGACTATACCGCGTTTCACATTAGTGTTTCGAGGCATTATGATTATTTTATTTTTAATTTCTTTTTCTTTAAAACATAAATATTTTAAAAAAGGATATTTATATATGTATATACATATTTGTTCGTTTTGATTTTATATAGAGGCAGAAGCGAAGGGATTAAGATAACTAAATCTAGGACTTACTACTTAATGCGTTTTCGAAGTGCGCTACTCTGAAATAAAAAATACACAATTTCAAAAAGTGAGAACCACAAAATTTCAAAAGTGATCTTCTTCGTTAATAATACCTCCTGCTAAGCCGCGTCGTTGGCAGACGTTAATTCTCCGGTTCAAAAGGTCCCTCGGTGGATCAACAAGTCCATGATAAGATTTGAATTCTTACTCCAGGTGCAGCATCCCACCGCTGCCACCAAAAAACTGTTACGTCCTGAGAGGTGCGATTATTATAATTTGTATATTAATTTACTCTTTTCAAGTTGAATTAAAAAATGTTATCTGTTTTGGCGTATCTCAATCCATTTACGAGATACGTTATATTAATTCTAATTTTAAACATTAAAATAATATCTGAAACAATCTATACCCGTAGATTCCGAATTATTATATTTTAAGCTCTTAACTTTCAAATTGAAAAAATCTACTTCTAAATTTTTATTTGAATTCTTAACAAAGGATCGAATTCTTATTTCAATTTCAGCCTCTCTGCTTAATTGTTATTTATTATCTTATTTTTTATTTCCATTTCGGATAGGATATTTTAAAGCCTTCAAGCCTGAGAATCTTCAGTGTACATTCTGAGATTTCTATCGGTAGAGCAATTTATTATAAAATAAGAAGATCCTAAAAACTGAAGCTTGAGGTAGATTTTTTTTACATAGTCTTTGAAAAAAATGATAAAAAGCGTTTTTTTGAAAATCAACTTTTTAATTACGATTAAAAATCAAAAAAGAAATTTTGAGACAACCTAGTGCTGAACAAAGTTTTCTGTGATAAATATTTATTTTTAATTAAAGTAATTGAATAATTATACAAAAGAACAAACTTTTTCATGTGTAATTTTTAAAGGATTATTTTTTAAGTTTAAAATAACAATTCTGATTATAATCCTGCTTAGTTCCATTTTGGAAAATATTAGTAAGTTCAAAGAAAATTTAGAATGAAATTTTTTTTTTTCGTTCGGGGTGCACAAGTTTTTACTTTAATTTGTTTTATATAATTTTTGTAGCATTTTTTAAAATTTCAAATTCAAGTAATAATTTTTAAAAAAACCTTAAATAATAAACATTTCTGAACCATTTAAACATTTTACCTTTTTTAAGCTTTTTAAGACTGTTTAAAAAAGATTTTAACAATTTTTTGTGTATAAGAAACGATATTCTTCCATCTAAAAAACAGCTACAAAAATCACAAAATTTTCTGAAAAAAATTCTTAATACCTTATTTTCGTATTAGGTCAAAAAAATAAAAATATATGCATCTGAAAATTCAAAAAGAAAGGTATTTCTTATGTTACGTTGTCCTTCCAAGGGCTAATCGCAATTTCAAAAATATTTAAAGCCCCAATTATTTATACATTTTTAATCTGTCGTATGCGGCATATTGAATAATTAAAAATTTAAAGCTATTTAAATATACAAGAGTTTTTATTTTATGCTTCGAAACATTGCAAAAAATACACGCGAAACGATTTTATTGCTAGAATTTTATTAAAGTAAAGTATTCTTTATAAAAATAGTAACCAGATTCGTAGAAAATATTTCAAGGAATGAAATGATTGTCCCAGAAGTTAGAACCAAAAAATTAATATTTCAAAGAATTAAAAATTGTTTATTAGTTATTACACAAATGAAACCTACGATAGAGACATAATAACCATCGTTGAATTTGAAAATAAAAGTGTTGAATTTGGATTTTCAAATGACAGTTGAGCAATTACTAATTTAGAATTGCAGGATTTCACGAAAATTTTAGGGAAAATGGGAATCATTTTAAAAGATATTTAAAAGTTCCAAACATTTTTTTAAATAATTTAAAACTATTTCAGATATTTTCCCCCTTTTTTCGAAAAACAAGATACTAAGCAGAATTCATGCCACTGCGAAACTCCTTCCGGGGCGCAAAAAATATTTCAGATTTCCTTTTGAAATCTTTAATCTGTAATTATTGAATCTTAATGACAATGATTGAATATTCCAAAAATTTCGTCATCTTTTTGGACATCGATCCATCGGTGTTAACAGAAAACCGCCGATAAAAATAATTTTTATTTTTAAATTAGCTACACTAAAAATATGACTCTTGATCTCTGAAATTTGTATTTTTTTATATTTTTATGTCAAATGTTGAAAAAAATTACCCAAATTAGTTTTTTAGAATGTCATTTTAAAAAGTCACAGTCCAAAGTTCATAAGTTTTTATTAACGACCCATAAAGGTAAAAAAAATTTAACTTGAGGTATTCAATATTATATTATACCATATTAAATACTTTCTAAGGTTAGATATTGGTCACATAATTTTCTAGAGAAACAAGAAAAAATCTGCCTGTGCTCGGATGTGAACCGGGAACGCCACTATTAACATTTATTTTTTTACCGGGGATTTTACAAATTTCTAGAAAAAAAATCTGTCAAGTTCCATTTTAACAGTTTTTACAAATAATTAGTTGAATTATTATCTCTTTCAATTAACCCATCAGTTGCTGGCGGTATCAATCTTTAAAATTTCGAAGAGTTTTTAAACTTTGAATTTACAATTTTAATTGTTCTATTTGAAAAATGCTTATTTTATCAATGAAATTGTTAAATTTTGAGGTATAAATAAAAATTGAATACTCATTATTATTTGTTCAAAAAATTTGAAATGATTTCAAATAATTTAAAGGAAATATGTGTAACGAAAAAAATCGGCTATTTGTAACGGAATTTCGGAGCAAATATAGCTATAGTCTACGTTAAAACTAAATGAAAATTTTTTTCAAATAAAAAATTTAGAAGATTTTTAAGATCTAAAAAGATATTTAGAAGTTCTGAAAAAATTACAAAAATAATTTTAAATTGGAAAAAAATTAAAACAACTTCTAATTTAAGAAGTGTTCAGTTAAAAAAATTAATTTGTTAATGTTTCTGGCTTGAAATTTCTTCAAATAATATAATTGGTAAAAATTAAAAATGGTAAATTTCGCTGTTTGTCTGCATTTCTTTTAAAATTGTTTAATTGGAAAGTGTTAGTACCGAACTGCCATTTTATACGTGTAAATTTTTGAGCATTTGAACATAAATTTTTTTTATTTAAAACTTCAAAACTTCAATTTTAAATAATTTAAAATTCAAGAGATCCACTTCAAGCGCTTTAATTTATAATTTTTTTTATTACCTTAAACGAAAAAATGTTTAGCTTTAGGGCTCAAATTTTTTTATTTCATTCATTTAAGGTTTTGATTGCGGAACGACCGCATTTAATGATAGAGATTTTCGATAATCCGGAAAATCAAGAATAATCCATGTAAATTTATTAATTTATAAAATCATTAAAAACGTTTAACCTGTCTTTTTCTCGAATCATTTCCTTTTTAAGATTTTCGAGATAGTAAAAACCGAGTAATAATCTAATTTGCAAATTTTTATGTATAGGTAATTTTACATTTCTTAAAAATGAATAAAATTTCGAAATGAAGTGACAAAATGGTACTTTTTCAAATTTTAAGATTTCATATTTAAATAACTCTAAGTTTCGGATTGCAACTATAAAATTTTTTCTTTATCAAATAATTTATAATTCATAGATTTGTATTTAGATATAAGAAATTTAAAATTTCGCTGTGAGAGAAAATTTAGCACAGCATTCCGGAAGTGGCAACTAAAATCCGGCCAAATGTGTCTCAATAACTTGTGTGAAATTTCTTGCAATATTTCAATGTTTTCAGCTTTTTAGCACTAAATCTTTTAATTTCTAATAAAAAGAAAGAACCTTCAACACAAAATTACGAGTTTTCTACACAAAACAGTGGCATTTTTCATTCAAAAATATGAAATGTAAACAAAAAAGTTCATTTCAGTTTAAAAAAATTAATTTTTACCCCAAAAATGTGAAATTTCAAAAAATAAACACTTTTTCACTCAAGAAAATTAATTTTGTACTAAAATTATGAGTGTCCAGAACTGAATTTTGAATAAAAAAGTAAAAGAATTTATATTTCAATAAAAAAAGTTTTTATTGTAAAATAAGGAAAATTTGATTTACACTAAAAAGAATGTTCAGCAAAATAGTTGTATCAATCAAACCAATAAAAAAAAAGAATTCAAAAAACTGCATGCATCTTAACGTCAGTTTTGAATTAAATTAAATTATTATTATAATTTTATTTTTACTATATAATTTTATTTAAACCCTATTGAATTTTCAATGAAGAAGATTAATTATCTATTTAAAATAACGAACTTTTAACCAGTTTCATTTTTGGTTTAAAAAGGATAGATTTTAAACCAAAAATTTAATATTTAAATTTTCATTTTAAAACAATAGCCTTCAATTTAGGATAGCTACCAATTTGTTGATTTTTTTACGAAAAAGTCTAATTTTCTACCAAAACTGTTGAATTTTCAGCTATGTAGTTTGATTTTCACCCAAAATTATGAATTTTCAACAAACAAAAAAATGCATGCAGTGTTCAGTTTTTAGAAAAACGTCCTTGCTCAATTATTAATTTTTATAGCGTAAATTTCAACTATTTTATTATTGAAGATTCCTATTTTTAGTTCTAAATTCATCTATTAGGTTGAAATTTTAACTATTTTGTTGGAAACCGATATTTTTTAATTAAAAATTTAAGTATATCGGTAAGAGTTCAAGTAATTCTTGAAATTTTTATTTTTTATAATGAAGGTCAATCAGTAAAAAAAAATTAATTTTTAACGATAAACGTAATATTTAACATTTTAACGAAAAATGGTGTTATACAGAAAACAGTTAAATTCAACCAAAAACAACGAATTTTTAACCAAATAATTAAAGTGTAAACAACAAAAAGAAAATTTTTAGAAAAAAAATGTTTAACAAAAGAATTTAACAACAATATAAGAGGGTTTCGCGAGAATTCCGTACCATAAAATGGTATGAGATAAAATTTTATATTAAAAAGAATTAACTTCCAGAAAATAATATTTGGATTTTCTTATTAGTTACTTTTAATTCAGTTCATATTCAAGCAAAAAAAGAGAAGTAAAAAAAGAAAATATTCTTATTTATTTATTTATTTCATTTTTTTAGTCAATATTATTTCTTAATTTTCTATTGAATGAATACTAATTTTGTAAAAGTATGTAAATTTATTCAAAACTGCAAATATTGATTTTTGAAAAGACTATCGACATGAAAAACATGAGAATTCGATGAAGCTGAAAAACGATTCAGATTGCTTAACAGATTTAATTTGGTTCCAAGTAATGAGAAAATTTAATTTCTTGAAACTTAAAAATAGGTCTAACACACAAATTGATTTGTTTTTGTGCATATAATAAAGATAAAATGCACATTCATCTTCCTTATTTTTTATTTCCTGATATTAAAAGCGTAAACAATTTAAGATTCGAGAAAAACAAATTTGTCAATAACAAGAGTATATACCAATTTCAACACGAGCTTAATAAATTAATAAATTATTATATCTGACAGATATAAATAAAATGAGTCATATCTGCTTTTATTTGTTTTCTCGATGGAGCAACATGAAGTTTCTAACAAACAAAAATTTTTTACAAAAAGACGATTTTTCAACAAAATACATACATTTTTAACTAAAAAGGATAACTTTTCGACCAAAAATGGAATATTTAAATTTTCGGTTAACAAAATTAATTTTTTACAAAGAAAATCGAATTTTTATCTGAAAATGTATATACAGATAAATTTCCAGCAAAGAAGATTATTTTTCTACCAAAAAGACGAATTTTCTACAACAAAAAATAAATTTTCAGTCACGGAAATAAATGTTGAACAAAAATTATGGATATTTCACCGAAAAAAATTAATTTTTAACCAAAATATTACATTTTTAAGTAAAAAGTTCAATTTCTACCACAAAGATGAATTTTGTGCCATAAAGATTATTTTTCTACCAAAAAAGACGAGTTTTCAACCCAAAAGAAGAATTTTCAATCACAAAGATTAATTTTCTGGAACCAAAAGAAATTGAAAAATAACTGTTGACAAAATACATTAGTTTTTAATGAAATAGTTAAATATTCAACTAAAATAGATGAATTTTTAACCCAATGAATAATTTATGAACTAAAAAGATGAATTTTTCAAAAAAAGATGAATTTAATCAAAAATTATGTTTTTTTTTCTACAAAAAGTGCATTTTTAACCAAATGGTTACACTTGTATACAAAAAGATAAATTTTTGTATTAAAAAAGACGAATCTTTAACAAAATGTATGGAATTTCAACTAAACAGATACATTTTATACCCAAAAAGACACATTTTCAATGAAAATTATAAATCTTCAACCCAAAAACGGAATTTTGAACCAATTAATTCAACTCCTAACCAAACAGCTAAAATGACAATTAAGGAGATTAATTTTCTAGCAAAAAAGTCGAATCTTTCACAAAATACATAAATTTTCAACAAATTAACCGTTGACAAACTAGATTAATTTTTAATCAAATAGTTCAATTTTTAGCTAAAAAGATAATTTTTAAACAAAAACTCGAATAGTTGAATGTTCAGTTTAAAAAATTAATTTTTAGCAAAAATAAGCACAATTTCAACAAATTAATTTAAATTTGAACCAAAGAAATAGCCTAATACGATTAATTTTCTACTAAAAAAACTAATTTTTAACCAATGAATACATTTCTAACAAAAACGATGAAATGATTAAACAAAATATATTTAAATTCAGCTAATAAAGATAAATATTTAACTAAAAATGGAACCAATAAATTTCGAATTGAAAAACTTTATTTCGAACCCAAAAAAAACGAATTTTTAACATAATCAACCAAAGAAATTAATTATATACTAAAAAGATGAATTTTCGGCTAACAAAATTAATTTTCTCCTAAAAAATGGCGACCTTTCTTCAAAATATCTGAAAACCCCGATTTAGCCCTTGATAATTCATAAATTTAATGCTCGGAATATGCGAATTGTAACAAATTCAACGATACGTTATGAAATTTACAAATTAACTATTGTTAAATCATAAAAAATCGTATATTTTTTACCACTTAACCCATTTGTTTATGAAAATTAATTAAAAATATTATTTTATCACATAAAAAAAACAGATTATAAATCATTTTTATGGAGTAAATTTCCAAAGTTTAGTTTTATAAATCTAACTTTAGAAATTTTGAACAAAGACAAACACAGAAAATTGAATTTGCCTATATGTGTTTTTAAATTAGGTTTTTAATTCTTTTATAAATAAATAAATGCGACAAAAAAATTGCAATTTTTTCTATTCGGCGTTTCCGGTGCTCGTCAATAACAGAATAATTAATGAAATTGCCTAAGTTGCATAGAGTAAAAGATGTTATAATATTATACAATAATCAAACAAAATTTTGGTAAACAAATTATTTGTTGAAAAAATGTTTTCTACGATTTTCCATAATTATACGCTTTTTCAAGCTGTATCGCAAGAAATTTCAATGTGAACAATATTCAATTAAAAAAATGTTTTCTTAAGATTATAGCTTTTTATACGATTAACAAATTTAATGAACAAATCGTATAATTATGGAAAATTATCAAAAACATTTTAACAAGAAATAATTTATTCATAAAAAATATTTTGTTTATTGTATAATATTAAAACATCTTTAACTAATGAAACTCTAATTCAATATTTGTAGACTGTACGTTATTTCAAACCAAAAAAGTCATTTTTTCCCCACTGAGACGTTTTACTACTGCCATTTCTGTTTTCTTATTATTAACATTAGCGCTAACCAAACCAGACTAATTAAAAAAATACAGAGAATAATATAGAGAAAATACCATACAGAGAATTTCTGAATTTTTAAAAAAGTGCTCCGGATTCAGGGGGTCTCAAAACGTGGAAATTTGACAAC